>NC_049170.1:57713660-57845083 GCF_009769625.2 Cygnus olor
CTGTCCTTCATTTGAGAGATGGACCACTCAGTGGGTAAGCAATTGTCTGGATGGTCACACTCAAAGAGTTGCAGTCAACAGCTCAATGCGCAAGTGGAGATCAATAATGAGTGGTGTTCCTCAGGGGTCAGTACTGGGACCGGCACTATTTAACATCTTTGTCAGTGACATGGACAATAGAATTGAGCAAACTCTTAGCATGTTTGTTGATGACTCCAAGATGTGGGTTGAGGTTGACGCACTGGAGGGAAGAGATGCCATCCAGAGGGATCTGGACTGGCTTGAGAGGTGGGCCTGTGTGAACCTCATGAGGTTCAACAAGGCTAATTGCAAGGTCCTGTATCTGAGTTGGGGCAGTCCCAAGCCCACATACAGACTGGATGGAGAATAGATTGAGAGCAGCCCTGAGGAGAAGGACCTGGGGCTGTTGGTTGATGAGAAGCTCAACATGAGCTGACAACGTGTGCTTGCAGCCCAGAAAGACAACAGTATCCTGGGCTGCATCAAATAAAGCATGGCCAGCAGGTCAAGGGAGGTGATTCTCCCCCTAAATTCTGCTCTTGAGGTGATTCTCCCCCTAAATCCTGCTCTTGTGAGACCTCACCTAGAGTACTACATCCAGCTCTGGGTCCCCAGCACAAGATGGACATGGATGTATTAGAACGAGTCCAGAGGAGGGCCATGAGGTTGATCAAAGGACTGGAGCACCTCTCCTATGAAGATAGGCTGAGGGACTCGGGGTTGTTCAGACTGGAGAAGAGAAGGCTCCAGGGTAACCTTATAGCGGTCTTCCAGTACTTAAAGGGGGCCTACAGGAAATCTGGGGAGGGACTCTTTGTCAGGGAGTGTAGTGATAGGACAGGGAGTAATAGTTTTAAACTAAAAGAGAGGAGATTTAGATCAGATATTAGGAAGAAGTTCTTTACTGTGATGGTGTTGAGGCACTGGAACAGGTTGCCCAGAGAAGCTGTGGATGCCCCATCCCTGGAAGTGTTCCAGGCCAGGCTGGATGGGGCTTTGGGCAACCTGGTCTAGTAGGAGGTGTCCCTGCTCATGGCAAAGGAATTGGAACTAGGTATCTCTAAGGTCCATTCCAACCCAAGCTGTTCTATGATCTGCATATGTGCATGAAAGAGGAAAAAAGCCCTTCCATACTAAATATAATGTTACGATTTAAACGGATTTAAACTCATTATGAACTCATTAATTATATGCCAGTAGAATCTCATGAAGTTATACAGAGAGATTCATAACATTTTATTTTAATGAAAGGAAGATACAGATCTAGATTGGTCTGCCTAGCTGACAATGTCTGAAACCAGGAACATGAATCTTCCTTTTTAAAAATACTGAGCCTAAATATCAATCCCTAACTGGTGAACTCTTTAGACTGTGCTATTTCACAAACAGAAGACACTAAATGCCTCAATGAAAGAATGAAAGAGTCAGTGAAGTTTAACTCTTTATGGGTATTCAAACCTTAATTAAGCTATTTGCTAGAGACAGAATGGAAAGGGAGAGCAAGAGAAAGTATTTCTGTTCTGTGATTTTACATCAGCCTACTGGGGAAAAGTCCTGCACAGCAAAGTCAGAATGAGATCTAATAAAGGAAATGAAATCTGAAGAGATTAATAGTTGTCAGATAATTTAGGAAAAAGCGGGTAACTACGAGTGAGAGAGTTAAGTAATCCTGATCCTGAGAGAAAGGAGAGAGCTGAGAGAACAGCTCAGCTTTTTGCTGTAATATCAGCTTGTCAGAACAAAAATCAGTACTATAAATCATGGAATCATCTAGGTTGGAAAACACCTTCCAGATCATCAAGTCTGACCATCAACCTACCCTACCAAGTCCTATCATTAAACCATGTACCTTACTGCCATGTCCACTTGTCTCTTAAATACCTCCAGGGATGGGGACTCCACCACTTCCCTGGGCAGCTGTCCTGGATTGTGCATCACGTGTTTTGTACACATTATTACTACCCCTACTACTACTACTACCACCACTACTACTACTACTACTACTACTACTACTACTATTATTATTATTATTATTATTATTATTTTCTTTATTTTCTGTCCTAATAAACTGTTTTTATCTCAACCCACAAGTTTTTACTTCTTTTTTTTTTCATTTTTTTTTTTTCTGGCTCTCTCTCCCATTTGCGCTGGGTGGGGAGGGTGAGCAAATAGCTGTATGGTGCTTAGCTGGCAGCCACAACAGTCCTTTTAGTGCCCAACATGGGGCTTGAAGGGTTGAGATAATGACAGATCTGACCAGGGTGTGTTAAAAAAAAAAAAAAAAATTATAAGCATTAGATCACTTTAATAGTTGCTAGTCACAATGTTGATTTTTTTGTTGATCTCAGGTCTGCTGTGCTTTTTTTCTGAATTGAGTTATATAGCACATTACTTACTGCATGTGTCCCCTTTTATGCTGTTTATCATTTCCAGGGTCTGGCTTAAGGTAATTATTTTGCTGTACAGTGTAACACTGGCTTATGATATGGTAAAATTACTGGTCATGAGACTAACCTTATATTTGTACTCAGCATTGCCATCAACTCCATACTTCGGAAACCATATCTTGGAAACTACTAAGAATTACACCATTTACCTTTTTTCTTCAGGGAGCCAATCTATAGAGGGGATAGGAAGATATGTTTTTTCCCAGTTGTTCATTCTTCCTTTCTCGTTCACATCTTCCTTATTCTCCTGGCTAGTTACAATAGCTATTCAACTTCGAATATCCTTGGGATGTTCAAACCAGCATGTTCTTATTGTTATGTCTCCTGAATGCACTTCAAGTTTTGTTTAAAGTTAAACAACTACTTAAGAATGTCATCCAGAAATCTGTTTTGAGGCACAATAGTTATGAGTGGCAGGGAGTGTTGGAGGATATGGGCAGACACCTAGGGAAGTGGGCATCTCCAGTGCTTTTTGAAATTCATCCCTGAACAAGTACAAAATCCTAAAAACTGGCAGAATGCTTGAAAAACCTGTGTCATCACCCTGGCAATTCCAAAGAGGCACAAATCACTGCAACATGCTGGGGCTTGGCCTGTGCTTACTGAGATGCGATCAACACCACTCCAACCCTTGCGGCAGGCCCTGCAGCCACTATAACCCCTGTGATGGGCCCCAATTCTTTGGCCAGGGAACCAAACTGTGTCAGTGTCAGTTGCCCCTGTATCCAAGATGAAACAATGGATGAGCAAGTCAGGTAATTTAGAAAGCAGAGGAACTCCTACTCAGACTGAGGAGGAAGAAAAAGATGAGGCAGGCTACTCCACAGCCTGGAATTAGAGGGCAGGGAAGCCAGGCAGCTGGGATCTCTCACTAGGGAAGGAGGCACTGACAAAGCAATTGGTAAAAAAGCATAAATCTTCACCCTCTGGAGGCATCTCCTGTCAGGCATGAAGGAAAGGTATCCCTTCAAGGAAGATCTTGTATGTCAACCAGGCAAGTGGACCACCATGTAGAGGGGTATCTAGTACCACAGGGAATTAGTTGTGCTGGAGGTGGTTTATGACGACCTAGACAATGAACAGATATCCAAAGATCCAGATGAAGTCAAATGTACACAACCCATGTGGCAGAAGTGTGTATGGCTCGCACCATCATCGTCTGCCAGCTCATTGGCAGTAATGACCTGGAAAGACTGAGAGGAACCCACAGTGGACGAATTGACTAGACAACTCCAGAAGTACGAAGAAAGTCTTCCTTCTTCCCTTACAGGTCTGTGTCTTGGCTATGGAGAATCTTTCTCAAGAGGTCCACCAACTTATAGAGAAAATATCTTCTTCCTCACCTGTGCAAACCAGTGTCTCAGCTATCAGGAGTAAGCATCCCTCTGTTCAAGAAAGAAGATATAGTGGATATATACCACATGCCACCCTATATTTTTACTTCTGTGACCATGGAGAGGACATGAGAAAATGAGATGGAAAATCTACCTCGAGTCTAGAGGCATGGGTTTGTGAGTTGCAAAGAAAAACAGTCTCAAAAGGGGGGTTCTCTGAGAAAATTGCTGCTCCAGTTTCCAGCAAGCAGCCCCCCAGACACAGTAATGAATACTATGAACAAGACTAGAGGGGCTCTGCCTCCAGCCAGGTGGAGGAAAAGGACAATCATGTTTATTGGACTGTATGTATTTGATGGGCTGGCATGTCAGACCCGCAGATGTATGAGGCTTTAGTAGACACCAGTGCACAGTGTACTGTAATGCCATCAAGCTATAAAGGGACAGAACCCATCTGTATTTCTGGATTGAGAGAGGGATCCCAACAGTTAACTGTGTTGGAGGTTGAAGTGAGTCTAACTGGGAATGAGTGGCAAAAGCACCCCATTGTGACTGGCCCAGATGCTCCATGCCTCCTTGGCATAGACTATCTCAGGAGAGGGTATTTCAAGGACCCAAAAATGTACCAGTAGGCTTGTGGCATAGCTGTCTTGGAGATGGAGGACATTAAACAGTTGTCTACATTGCTCAGTCTCTCAAAGAACCCTTCTGTTGTGGGGCCAGCTGGCTTAAACCACAATATCAGCCCATTCCTATACTTGGCCACCCTCTCCATGAAGAAATTCTTCCTCATATCCATTCTAAACCTCCCCTAGTGCAACTTGAGACTGTTTCATTGCATCCTGTCACTTGTCACCTGAGAAAAGAGACTGACACCCTTCTTTCAGGTAGTTGTAGAGAGTTATGAAGTCTCTCCTCAGCCTCCTCTTCTCCAGACTAAACAACCTCACTCCTCACAAGTCTTGTTTTTCAGTCCCTTCTCCAGCTTCACTGCTCTTCCTTGAATGCAGTCCAGCAACTCAATACCCTTTGTATAGTAAAGGGCTCCAAACAGAACATAGTATTAAAGGTGTGATCTCACCAATTCCACGTACAAGGGGACAGTCACTTCCCTAGTGTTGCTGGCTGCACTATTTCTAATATGCAAGCTGGGATGGCTTTAGCCTTGGCCAGTTGGACACACTACTGGCTCATGTTCTGCCTCCTGTTGGCCAGCAAGCCAAGGTCCTTTTCTGCTGGGCAACTTTTCAACCACTCTTCCCAAAGCCTACACCACTTTTATAACTCAACACTCCTGTATTTTTACAGCTTGAGCTTCATCTTCATATCTATATCTATACTGCTGCTTTCGGAACTGGACAGATCAAACAGATGTTTGGTTGGAAGGAAGACAGAAGAAAGGACCATAAAAAAAAAGACTGCTCTAAATTTTCAATTTCAGAATATCAGAAAGGAAAACTTAGAAAGGAAATTTATGAAATGAGAAGAAAACTGTAAGGCAATCATGTCTCTTAAAGTTCATAGACATGAAGAAATCAGAACATGTTAACAGTTTATGACAGAAAAAGAAAACATAAACTATCACTAAATTTTGCTAACCATGTGTCTAACTATTTCTTCACACTATGGTATATGTTTTCACATAAAGTTTCTTCTTTTTGTGAGTGACTGGATTACAAAATTTCAAGGATATAGCAGGATCTGTCAGTTTTAGATTAAGTTATATTCCAGTTCCATAGCTTAGGCAGTCTTTGCAAACTCTTCTCTTGAACTTATATAAAACAGTGTGCAGTTAAAGGTCTCTATCTATTAATAAATGAATACAGCAGAAAAACAAAAACAACAAAAAAGCCCAAACAACAAGTTTATTTTAACATTCGATCTAATAAAGTCTTGGTAGAAAAACATGGAATTTATTATTTTACTTTCTCCAGAATATGAAGTAAAATGGTTTATCCTTAAAAAGTTTGTCACGCCAATTCCAGTGACTTATTGAGAGATCATTTAACAAAAATACAGACACAATTTGGAAGCATAACACAGTGTTATCAAGAACTTGAAAAAAATAATGTTGGGAACAGTGTGCATTCCAGAAGCCCAGCTGAGAGCATACATCTTGAGCTGCATCTTGAATAACGACAATCACTACTAAAAAACATATGGGCATACAGCAGGAGGTAGAGAGCCTTAATGTTATTATAAATATGTATTATTCATTTTTTGCCTACTAAATTCACAAATTCACTCCTTTTGACACATGTATATCTGGTTTGTCATTTGATATGTTAAATTATTGCATGATTCATTAACGAGATTATGGGAAAGTCTTTTTCTCTCTTTTTTTTTCCTTATGTTTGCTTCAGCCAAGAATTGTGATAGTTATCTACTTATTCAAATCAAATTTATTAATAGGAGCTATAAAGCCCTAAGAAAAGTTTTCTTTTCACAAATGTTTAGTCTTTCAAAAATAGTACTGACATAGATGTACAAATGACACAATGTTTAAAGGTAATAGTTGAGTCACCATTTTTCTAAATTTGTTGGAAATTAAATAATTATCCACTTTTATTGGTTTATTTAAAAGCAAGAAGTATTGAAATAGTAGATCTATTTTCACAGTATGATGTGCAATTTTGGTACTGAAAAATGAATTCTAATGGGAGTCTTGAAAATTATTATGTGGATTAAAACAAACCTTATAACATATGAAACATTTTGTATGCTTATGTTTTCCACATTCTAGCTTTTAATAAACTCATTAAAATATTAACTGTTATCTATCTAATGAAATAGGGCTGGATTCTGATCTCAAGCTGAGTTTATGATCATGTAATTCGACTGACTGGAGTTACTTCTGAGTTGCACTAATGTCAAGATAGGAAGTAAACACACTATACGTAAAGATATTTCAGTTAGAAGAAGTGAAAGATCAGCTCTGAAAATTGTTATTTAAACTGGTAAAATGGTAATGTTTTCCCCCAGATTAAAAAGCAATGAAAGGATGAAAAAGTCCTGTATCTGTGTGGCACTATCTTTTCCTTTTTGTTGTTTTATGGCACCATCATCAAAAAGTTTAAGTTTTGTTCTGGAACCTGTCACTGTTTCATTCTAACACTTCATAGTTTATCACAAAGAAAAGTAGCTTAGAAGTTTTGTGTGTGTGAATAAGATTTCATTGTCCCTCTTATACACATTCTAGGTTTTCTTTGTGACAGGAATTGTCCCCTTTTAATCTTTTTCTTTTTCATTTCAGAAAATATATGATCTTTTCTCTATTTTCTTTCTTTCTTCCTTTTTTTTTTTTTTTAATAGTGATCTTCCAATTTATTAGGGAACAGAAAAGCAAACAAACAACAACAAAAACTTCAATATTTCCTTTAGCAACCAGTTCCCTTATCTCCATCAGTTTCTTCCTCCTGTTCTAAATCATTGAACTCAGGAAATGAAAAGATCGTATTTTTTTCACATCAAATTTTCTCAGGCTCATAACTAAAGTGTTTCTCTATCACTAGCAGCTTCTACATTGTAAAGAAAGCACTTCCAGATTTGTCTCCAAGTTTCTTCACTCTCTTCTAGATATCTTGCAGGAATAAATGTATAGTCCAGAAAGATATCTTGTCTGAGCTGATCATCTGTTTACTGAAAGACAGGAAATCTCTGAAATGTTGATCCACAGCACTAGCAGTAGGAGCTGTTAGTTCTATGCCAAAGAAAATGGCAGACAATGAGGTCAGTGATACCTCCTGTTAAAGTTAAGCAGTAACTTTTATTAATACTCCTGTATGCACACTTGTGCATAGAAGCCTGATCTTAACTTTTTTTCTATAGCTAAGTATGATTGTCCATTGTAAGGTTAATCTGTGTGAAACTAACAATCTGAGAGTGTACTGTTTGTACAGAACAAATGATCTGGAATAAGATACTCTGTGAAAGTGATCATAAAGAATTTGCACCTGAAGACCTGAGGGGCTAGATGTGATTTTTGCTAATCTTTAAACTTATGTGTGAGGGTCAATCAATACCAGATTTTGGGAAATAATTTTCTTTAGCAAGCACAATCACTGCATTTTTTACCAGGAGCAGAAGGCAGAAAGTACCCCACAGATTTTAAATAGCCATGTCTATGCCTCCTTAAGTGAAATACAATGGGACTGTGTCAGTAAGAACCTTCTGTATGAATAGGGTCTGTTGGTATCTAAAGGTTTGGATGGAGAAAGAGTTGCCAGAAAACAGTGGGCTGGAGAGACGGACAGGATGTGTTGAGAAGGTAAAGTTTTCCACAGACTGGGAGACTTGAGTCTTGAAGTCCTGTTGAATCTGCAAGAACTAATACATGGAGAACATCAAGAGTCTGCACAAAACCATTATATCACACTATCAGTAACAACGGGTTGGAATAGTTGGACCATGTCCAAGAGGATGACACCTGTTGTAAGGAAAATCAACAAAGGGTCTTCTGAGGGAATTTCCCAACTCTTACCTAGAAACTAGTGGTGTGCTGGTATATCCAAGCACTTCTGAATAGATTATTAATGATAGAATCAGAATCACAGAATTGCTTGGGTTGGAAGGGACCTTAGAGATACCTAGTTCCAACTCCTTTGCCATGAGCAGGGACACCTCCTACTAGACCAGGTTGCCCAAAGCCCCATCCAGCCTGGCCTGGAACACTTCCAGGGATGGGGCATCCACAGCTTCTCTGGGCAACCTGTTCCAGTGCCTCAACACCATCACAGTAAAGAACTTCTTCCTAATATCTGATCTAAATCTCCTCTCTTTTAGTTTAAAACTATTACTCCCTGTCCTATCACTACACTCCCTGACAAAGAGTCCCTCCCCAGATTTCCTGTAGGCCCCCTTTAAGTACTGGAAGACCGCTATAAGGTTACCCTGGAGCCTTCTCTTCTCCAGTCTGAACAACCCCGAGTCCCTCAGCCTATCTTCATAGGAGAGGTGCTCCAGTCCTTTGATCAACCTCATGGCCCTCCTCTGGACTCGTTCTAATACATCCATGTCCATCTTGTGCTGGGGGACCCAGAGCTGGATGTAGTACTCTAGGTGAGGTCTCACAAGAGCAGGATTTAGGGGGAGAATCACCTCCCTTGACCTGCTGGCCATGCTTTATTTGATGCAGCCCAGGATACTGTTGTCTTTCTGGGCCGCAAGCACACATTGTCGGCTTATGTTAAGCTTCAACCAACAGTCCCAGGTCCTTCTTTTGAATGTACCAGAGAATTTTGACCCCCAATTCTTCAGCTGTTTTGAGTGAGATCTCATATTTTAAGTGTGGGAATATATTGCTGGCTTCCTCGATAATTAGAGTCACCATTTTTCAGCAGCTGTAAGAATGCATAGTATAACTATAAAATGATAAAGTGATTGAGTCCAGACTTGTCAAAGATGGGATTAACCTGTGTCCTCTCATTGGACAGGGCTTACTGCCCTTTGAATTTGCTACCTAGTTTGTATGTTTTAGCAGGTGATTTAGCAGGTGATCTTTGGAAAGAATGCAAATGAGCCTCATTAACTTCAGGAGACTGGAGGGCTGGGTGTTTAAGTGTCACAGAAACATTAAGAGCCAGACTGTTTATTGTTGTTAATTAGGTGACAAGTTGCAGCAAATCACTGTTGATAGGATTGTCTCTAAAAAAGTGGAACTCTATCTCTAAAATCTGGAACAGCAAGAATTTACTCTGTAATTTTAAGAATTGTTGGCTGTGGCCTAGTTAAGATTTTCATGCAGGCATTATAACTCAGGGTAGCAAAGTCGTCTTTTCTAGCTCTCACTGCTATTACTGCAGACACCATAACAATTTACAAGAGTAACTACCTAGATTGAAAACAGATTATGGGAGTAAGAATGGAGTAAAACATGTAATTGAACAGACGTAACAAATACTAGGAACCAGAGAGTTCCAGAGCTAACTGTACTGGTAAAATGATAAAAAACAGGAAATACCTGAGTGCCTTAAATGAGTTTGTGACCAGACAAGAAGTTGAAGGAAAAGCTGGGAAAGAAGAATTGGACTTGGAGATGATGGAGGGGTAGGGATGAATTAAAATGACGTGACACTGAAAATGTCGATATGGACCTAATTTTACTTTAAGGTTTATAGAGGTTGGAATTACAGCATAGGTCACAGAGGACCTCAGCTGAAGTGCCAAGCTTCCTTTAGCTTAGTAGTCTTTCAAATACAGCTCTAAAGCAAGTTCCGAAGCTTAAACTTGCCCTACCTGGGCAGCCTGTACTCAGGAACCTGATTTGGCAGGGGGGTTGGATCCGATGATCTCTCGAGTTCCCTTCCAACCCCTACAATTCTGTGATTCTGTGATTCTGTGATTGTTTTACACACAAACTGTTTGAATGTACAGACATACCTGAGCAGTAAATGGGACCCAAATGCTGGGTAGAAGACTTCACCATGCCTACTTGTTCATGTCCTTTTCCATACAGTGTGTAGTGCCTCCAATCATCAGTACATAACTGATGTTGGGCAGAGAAACTCACACTGCTTCTTTTTAAGAAAACCTTGACATACCAGGCAATAAAAGGAGGCAATATAAAGTTTGTAGGCAGGCAATTTGGAGAATGCAGAAAATGTGAGTTGTAAAGCATGGTCTGATTCGTGCTGTTCTCAAAACTCTGATCTATAATGCAGCGTACACTTAGCCTGAGACTAAGTGAAGATCATGGTCAAAAAAAGAATGAAGAACTAAGGGATATATGTCCTGGTTTCAGTTAGGACAGAGTTAATTTTCCTCCTAGTAGCTGGCAGGGTGCTATGTTTTGGATTAGGATGAGAAGAGCGCTGATAACATGCTGACGTTTTAATTGTTGCAGAGCAGTGCTTACACCAAGCCAAGGACTTTCCAGCTTCTCGCTCTGTCCTGCCAGCAAGCAGGCTAGGGGTGCAGCAGGGGCTGGGAGGGGACAGACCCAGGACAGCTGACCCAAACTGGCCAAAGGGGTATTCCATACCATCTGATGTCATGCTGAACAATATATAGGGGTGGCTAGCCGGGGTGGCGGGCCGGCTTCTTGGGGATAGGCTGGGCATCTGTCAACGGGTGGTGACCAATTGCATTGTGCACCACTTATTTCGTACACATTATTATTAGTAATACCATTATCATCATTATTATTATTATTATTATTATTGTTATTATTATTTTCCTGTCTTAATAAACTGTCTTTATCTCAACTCACAGACTTCACTTTCCTGTTTCTCTCCCCCATCCCAGAGAGGGAGGGGGGAGGGTGAGCGAACGGCTGTGTGGTTTTTAGCTGCCGGCCGGGTTAAACCACAACAGTCCTTTAGGTGCCCAACGTGCGGCACGAAAGGTTGAGATAACGAGAGATTTGACCAGAGTGTGTTAAACTAAAATTGGTATAAGTATTCGACCTGCTTAATAGTTGCTAGTCACAATGTTGATTGCCTTAATCTCAAGTCTGCTGTGCCTGTTTTCCAAATTGAGTTTTATAGCATGTTACTTTCTGTATGTGCTCCCTGTCGTGCTGTTTATCCTTTCCGGGCCCTGGTTTAAGATCGTTATGGTACTGTGCAGTGTAACAATGGCTTATGAAATGATGAGATTTCTGGTCATGACTCTAACCTGGTATTTGTACTCAGCACTGTCGTCAACTCTATGCTTTGGAAGCCATATCTCGGAAACTATTAACAATTACACCTATTGCCTTTTTTCATCAGGGAACCAATCTGTGGAGGGTACAGGGGAAGATATTTTTTCCTACCTGTTCACTCTCCCTTTCTCCTTCACCACCCTCCTATCCCCGAGCAGCCGGCCCCCCACCCCAGCTAGCCACCCCTATATATTGTTTAGCATGATGTCAGATGTCATGGAATACCCCTTTGGCCAGCTTGGGTCAGCTGTCCTCGGTCTGTCCCCTCCCAGCTCCTGCTGCACCCCCAGCCTGCCCGCCAGCAGATCAGTTCCAGTGATTTAAATTCAATAGGGATCTAGTTCTTACAGATCGGCAATAGCAATCTAGAAGCAGTAAGAAAGCAAGCAAGAAAAATGGAGTTGTAACTTAAAGGTTGCAACATATGATTAGCAGACAAATTCAACACTGTGTAAAAAGAAGCACACACAGGTTCTAGCCAGAGAGGAGCACTGGATTAAAAGATGTGGCTTGGGTCACGGAATCGTTTTTGCACAGGTAGATATGCTCTGTAAAAGGAAGTATTTCTTTATTCTCCAGCTACTGGAGAATAGACATCTCTGTTCAGACATCTCTGGTGCACTGAGATGAATTCTGAGTCAGGAA
The DNA here is from genome assembly GCF_009769625.2 of Cygnus olor. NCBI lineage: Eukaryota > Metazoa > Chordata > Aves > Anseriformes > Anatidae > Cygnus > Cygnus olor. The sequence goes on from NC_049170.1 coordinate 57,725,750, forward strand.
ATAGGCCAAAATCCCATTTTGTTTTCAAAGCCCTTTAGCACGACTTGCCAAGTTACTTTTGGTTAGAACTGAGCAATGGAGGAGAGCTCTATATTCATTCAACCTTCCTGTATATTTTCAGAGAACGAAAATAACTTGTCCCATAATTATTTACAGCTTGCTGGGATCCAATTGTACTTGTAGAGATGTATACCTGTATTCTTACAGATTTCCGTTTCTTTGGCACTTTTTTTTTTTTTTTTCTGTCATCAAAAACAATTTTCCTTTATCTTAATACAAGGTTTGCAAGACTTCTGGCCACTGATTCCTGTCACTGGTTCTTCCTTGTCTGCTTCCCACTGTTGAGTTGCTGTTCCCAAGGGCAGAACTGCCACAAACAAATGACAAGGGACAATGACTTTGAACTATAAGAACAACTCCTCTATCAAAATTAAATAAAGAAAGCTTTGTAATGCTTGTGTTTGAGTCAATGGTAAAATTCCCAGTGTCTTCATTTTTAACTGCATCAGACTTTGACTGGAGTTCGAGAATATGTGGGATTTAAATTAAAGTTAGGAGTTGTTTTGTGTCTCCTGCCATGCAGAATTGTTCTGTACAAAAACTGTGGCACTGATTGAACGAGGAAAACCAAAACTAATTGAATTTTGAAGCACCGTCCTTTCTTATTTAATTTTCATTATTCAGAATTTTAATTCTAAAAATATTAAAGTGAATAAATGTTACAGAAATATTCCTAATCACTGAGACAAAAGAAAAACGAAACAACAATGACAACAAAATGATATTCCTTCTCATGAAAAAGGATCTGCTCAGAACTGAGGAGGAAAGAAATTTTACCAAAACAAAAGACAAAACAATGAGTTTGGCAGCACATGTAGGATATAGAGCTGAGAGTTCTCTTCATGCCATTTCTCCCTTTGCAAAATAATTCCTCCTTTCTTTTTTCAGTAGTCTCTCTTTTGGGAAGTTTTTTTCGTGTTTCATTGTATAGGCTCTTTTGTGGTAACTATAAGGTTCTATTTAACTGGGCCAGTAGTTATATACATGCTGCAAACTATTATTTTGGTAGTTTATTAGGATATTCATTCAACTAAGATCAAGGTTTTTTCTTTGTACTTTACAAGTCTAGTGTATCCACCTTACATTAAAATGTTTGCTTTACATGACCTTATTATGTTTCAAATTGTCTTGCTCAGTATAACTGAAGTTCAGAAGAAAATAAAGGAACACAAAATGATGAAAAAATAAGATGGGCCATTCAAAAAATTATCTCTGGTTGCAAGCATTGTTTGGTCCTTAAAAAAAAATAATAAATAAAATAAAATTAAAATAAAATTAAATTAAATTAAAAAAGAAAGGAGCATTTTAAACTGCCAAACAGGTATCTAAATGTCCTTAAATGATATTTAATGATTCATACCAAATAATTGTATATTTGAAAAGCACTGACAGCTGATGGACAAGGAATCGTACTGAAAAAATCAGTCATCTCGGAAGTTAATGATTCATTGTCTTTTAATTGGAATGGAGGTTGTTTCACTTAAAAGCTTTAATATGAAGGTAAGTTCACAGTTTTAGCCTGTGTCAAGATTTCAGTTGTCATCTATCATTCCAATAAAATACAGATTAAAATATTAGTCATTTTTCTCAAAAACCTTCAGACAAGGGCTGAATGGTTTGGTATTTAACCCCAAACTTCTGAATTACTTTAGGGTGATAAACGTGAATGCTATTTGGCTTTTTTTGAATGAAAGCACTTGAACAACTTATGATGGCAAAGCTGAATGACTAAAACATCTGTAACTGTGAAGTAATAAATTACGTCTTTCAAAGCCCGTAGTTATAAAAGTGAACAGAACCAGAGGGGTAGTAACTAGTGTTCCAGGAACAGTGGAACCAGGCATGATGGGGCCCATAAGTGACTGAGAAGTATAGGTTTCTCATATGTACTCTTTGCCAAATAACCATCTTAAATATCCTCCCAAGTTCAGGTCAAGTGCTTCTGATAACGATAAATAGTACAAATCTGTAAAGGTCTATGTAAAGTTTAATCCAGCATTACAAAAAAAAAAAAAAAATCAGCCCCTTTGCAGCCATGAAACTTGATCTAAGAAGAAAATATGAGCCTCCTGCAAACTATGGTACGCATATTGTGCCAGAAATAGGTGCACACAGAAATATATATACACATGTAGAGCATATGGCGAAGGTTCAACACATTCTGTAAACAGCAGATTCATTGTGTGTATTTTCTGCAATAAGTTACACCATTTTTGGGGGGATGGGTATCCAGGCTTCTGAATACCTGGCCTGATGTTCTATACTCAGGAGTGTTAATAAGGAGAAGAATAGAGCCTTCTCCAATCTTTTGTTTAGGAAAGTGAGAGCCTGAAGCCAGTTTAACATTTTTTTTTTTCCTCCAGTAAATCCAAGCCTAACTATTTGCTAGATTGTTAGAGAGCTTTACAAAAACTTGTCAACACTAGATTTCTCTTTGCAGATTCATCTTCCTGTGATGTTTACAAAATCTAGCTAATAGTAACAATCTAAATATTTGAAAACTCACACCAAAACTTGTATATAGTGGTACAGTATTGTTGCCTGAATGTACTGTTGAAATTAGTCTTCTCAAACCCTATTTTTTTCATACTGAGAGTAGGCTTTAAGCTGCATGTTAGTCCGTATAGACTGATAGCCGTATTTATGCAGGCTAGCACATACATATGGCTTTCTGCAAAGTTCTTGTCTCTGACCAAGCAAATATTGTCAGCTTTGTAGAAAGTCAGTTTGGTTCACAACTCTTTCAGAGTTGGGAACTGTAGTGGCTAACAGTTCAGGAAAGGTACGATGTCCTTTTTACTAGAAAGAGCCCAACACACAACTGGACATAGTGAAAAGTGAAAACATAAATAGTGGATAATATCAAAAGAATATTAAAAGAATCAGAGGTAGTTTTATTCTTGAATTCTAAGTTCTCATCCATTTTTACCTCCTGCTTTCAGTGAATTGCCATTGAGGTTATATCACTATTTTCATTGCTATTGATGTGACCAAATGTTCACCAGTAGGATAATAATTAGTTATTTAATATAAATGAAACACTAACATTCAGTGTCTGATCTGGCTCAGAGAGCACCTTTACCTCACACTGTTTTGCAAATGCATGCTCCATTAATGTATCCCAGGTGGCCCCTTAAAATGAAATGGGGAGGAAAACAACTGAAATGTTGATGTTAGAAAATTAGAAGAAATGATATCATTAAGACCCCTGACCTTTCTGATGGTATTGGATGATATTTATTATCACATACAGTGTGTTATAGTTCTTATTTAAACAAAACCATTAGCTAGCAAGCAATAAAGTTACAGAATTGTTACAACAGTGTACAGAATTGGAAAGTGCTTGTCTGCTTTGATTAGAACAATTTGTTCTTTTCTCAGAAATTGTATGTACTATTTATCAAGCTTGCTATTTAACATATACCTATCAACCACTTACATATAGCATACAAAATACACAATATAAAATGCTCCACACTAAAAAAATTTAGCAAAAGTTATTTAGTGCCCTGTTGTGGTTTAGCCTGGCTGGCAGCCAAACACCACACAGCCGTTCGCTCACCCTCCCCCCTCCCTCTCCGGGATGGGGGAGAGAAACGGGAAAGTGAAGTCTGTGAGTTGAGATAAAGACAGTTTATTAAGACAGGAAAAATAATAACAATAATAATAATAATAATAGTATTACTAATAATAATGTGTACGAAACAAGTGATGCACAATGCAATTGCTCACCACCCGTTGACAGATGCCCAGCCTATCCCCGAGAAGCTGGCCCCCCCTCCACCCCGGTTAGCCACCCCTATATATTGTTCAGCATGACATCAGATGGTATGGAATACCCCTTTGGCCAGTTTGGGTCAGCTGTCCTGGGTCTGTCCCCTCCCAGCTCCTGCTGCATCCCTAGCCTGTTCGCTAGCAGGACAGAGTGAGAAGCTGGAAAGTCCTTGGCTTGGTGTAAGCACTACTCTACAACAATTAAAACATCAGCATGTTATCAGCGCTCTTCTCATCCTAATCCAAAACATAGCACCCTGCCAGCTACTAGGAGGAAAATTAACTCTGTCCTAACTGAAACCAGGACATGCCCACAGCAGAGTTCACCTGATCTAGTCTTTTAGTTACTTCGCTCAGGAAATAACCAAAGAAAATAGATGGGCTTCAGATTCATTCTCAACAGCCAACAGTCACAAGTTCTGTCAGTCAAAAGGGAGAAGCTGGATAGTATTGTGCTTTCTACTAACAATAATCAATTTTAAGACATATGAATTTAGGAACAGTAGTTAGAAGTCTTGTATTTCATTGCAAGTATTGCAATGCTGATCAGAAAAGCAAAGGAAACTGAAGAACCCACTTTCCAATTTAAAGGAGAGATTACAAATCCAAAACAATGTGTTGATCACGCTGTGAAAGTAAATTGAGGCTTATGAACAATGTTAATTAAACAGATATGGCAGAAAATGAACAATTAGGCAAAGATGTATAAATCCCTGAGCTTTCTCATAGGTCATATGTCAAAATAAATAAATTTTATTACTTCTCTTGGCTTATCACTCCAAACAAATACAGAGATACCATGAATTGAATTGTCATTTCTTATTTCCATCACTTATCATGTCTCAACTATAATCTGTTACCTTCATTTTTGAAGCCTCCAACATAAAAGATTTTTTTTTTTTATCATATTTGCTGTTTTGTTACAAATTTTGAAGGTTTCTATTAGATCATGTCAATGTTGCCTTATTTCCTAGCTGAATTTATGTAACAAGCAAAAACCTATATGAATTCTAGTATAAAATAAAGATACTAAACTAATCATTTGGTATTCCTCAAACAAAATAGTAATAAAAAGTGGCAAGTGTCACACTTCTGTCCGAACACCTTAAACTGTGAAAGTCTCATCTTTACATTCAGAAAAAAGAAAAAAAAAAAATAAAAAGTTCTATACAGAAATAAGAAAAAATCACGTTGAATTTTTTTTACTAATAATCTGCCAAGGGGTTACACTGAGCAAGACCAACGTTGTCAATTTTAACTATAGGATCTTGTCCTTATCCTTCCAATAAACAAAATGATGGGAAGAAAGGAGTAACTTTTTAATGCAAAACTGTATGTCTGGGTTATATCTAGACTGGTAGTGTGTGATATATCTCACTGTAGAGGTCTGTTTGCTGGTAGTATGAGTGAAATAGAATATAATGATTTTGTTTGCATTCATGGCTTCAACACTGTAGCTACGCAGTTTCCAGTCCCAATACTTGGCTGCATCCCTGGAACATCATATATAGCAAGGGATAATCTTATCTTTTGTTCTTCAGCATAAAGTAAGAGAGAGAGAAAGAGAATGCAAAAAGTAAAAGAAGCATGGAACACCTATTACGGAAATGCTGTTAGCTGTGGGAATGATCAATTGTCACAGTAGACGGAAACATCTCTCCTGCATGTATGGTATTCTCATCCAAACAGGTGTGCATATCACATGGTTTACTTCTGTGAATGTGAGAGACTGGTATTAATAAACCATTAGCTTTCATTCTTATCATAACCCTTGCTTGGATACAAGTCTCTGAACTGTTACTCTTCTGTTAAATCATTTTATGTCAACATGCCTTCCCACAGTGATAAATTGTTTTGTTTTGGTGAAGGCAGGAAAATGTTGATCATCACATGAAAGCTTGGAGGGTTTTCTTCAGAGACCTCTCAATTTTGTCAATTATACTGCAAGGAGTAGAATCAACTAGCAAGGTAAACTGTTAATCTTTATATGTTTTTTTTCTTGTTCAGCATAGTATTCTGGTGGTTGCTGACACTTTTACACAGTCCCATATGAGAGATTATGAACAAAATACTTCCATTTTAGTTAGGATTCAATTCCCTTTCTCCTAAAGATAGGAATTTGGCATTCAGTTGTGCCTTGCATTTAGACCTCAGAGCATTAAAGGTTGTATTAACCTGGAGTAGGTTACTACTACTTTTGAAACATCTTGGCTGAATGAATATATTATTTTAATCTGCAGAACACAGAACATTCCTCACATAACTATCTAGGCTATTTCCCTGTTCTGGGGTCAAGACTGTTGAAAACCAAAGCATTAGCTAATTGAATTGCCAACTCATCATATGGCTCATCGTAAGCTTTTACCAATTCTCTTGCATCACTCCTATGTCTCATAGATCTTGGCAGTGTCAGGCATGTAAATCATGGTTTCCTGGCTTTCACTTAGTATGTACACAGTCAGAATAATTTCCTGTTTTACAGGTTAAATACTTTTCTTCTTTTTCTTCCTGAATGAGTCCTACATCTGAGTAGTTGGGATATTTCATGAACCATGTGTTTCAAGATTGATAGTGGAACCCACTTTAATCATATATGTCCTAGGAAGCTGTCTCTGTATGTAAAATACTACTTGTTATTCTATTTATTAGATTGTATATCTTAGGAGATTTAGCAGGAACTGAAAAAAGGATGATTAAAAATTACTTTGCAAGCTAGTTACTAAAATACGACCAAGATAAAGCACTCATACTTTTTAGTTGACATTTATCCAACACTGAATTTTCTGCTTTCCTGATGTATGTGGTCAGTTTAAATTCTTATATATATGTTATTTCAAACAACAGTATAACATTTAGGCTTAACCTGGTGACTTTTCTCCTCTTCATTTCTTTCTGTAAAACCTGTTGCTGATCTTGCTGTCATGTGGGAGACTGCTTCCATGGAAACACCCTCTGCACTGTATGGTGACTCCATTTGATTTAATGTATTTTTCATAACATATTTTTTTCTTCACTTTTATGATGAATCTGTCATGTTACTGAGTATTCCATCACAGTAACGTCTGGAAGATGTATATTCTCCTATCCTTGTCACATACACAGTTTTTGTTACATATTTGCAACACCTATTGATGTGATTCCTTCAGGGTTGTTGATATTATTATAATTCCAAGTCATAAATATGGAGTCTCTATTTGATCTTTTTATTGAGTACATACATTGCAGCTGATCCCAAACTGTTTAAAGTACCTACACAGTCACCATTGCATGGATCTGAAGAACATTATTTGCATTCACACTTAGCTAAATGCAGCACTTGAAAGATGGGAAAGGAAGCACAGGTTACAGACTTTAGGACATGTAAGGAGACAAAAAAAAAAAAAAAAAGTAGTTTTTAAAGTGCCAAATTTTTAGGTAACCAACAGTTTTCTAGGGGACTGATTCACTGCATGCTCTGACTTCTGCTAACATATTCCTGGATAAAATCAAAATGATACACATAAGAAAAGCACCCAGTCTCCAGGTGATACAAATGTGTTTGGTTTACTCCTCATTCATCTTTTCCCACTAAAGTCAAATAGAGAAGCTAGATGAAAGTCCGAGGTGTCTAAGTGGATGCTGGTTGCAGTGTGAATAATGGATTGATTACCCCAGTGGCAGCATACTTTCTCTTTAGAACCAAATATATGAGGCTAGAAATCAAGATTTTTTTTCTGCTAACACTTCATATGTCTACATTTGTATGATTTACTAAGATACATACATGCTTCATAGATATGGAAGAAAAAAAACCTTCCAAACAGAAGAGATCTTGTATACCATGTGCCTATGAATATAATAGACATATTAGGACCTAGCAATTGATCAATTTGTTGTTCTGCCTGTTGCATGGTAGCAGAAGTCATGGTAATCTGTTGACAGCATTTGTTCATATAACTTCTGTGGTTAGTAAGTTATGCCATTTTTAACAGTGCGTGGGATTTGGGGGATACCAAGAAGATAGGCTTTGGTGTCAGTAAAGTTTTTTGAAGCAATTAGTTTTCAAAGACAGTGCCAGATTATAAATAAATAAAAGCAAACGTGGTATTCAAGAGTAAAAAAAAAAAAAAAAAAAAGGATTCTTAGACTGAAATTCCTAATTTTTCTTCAAGTGTACCATATAAATGTTGTGTTCACATACACAGAAACAGAAATTTGTATCAAAATTATCATTCACATTTTAAAGTAAAAGAATCAGAACCTGAAAATTTTCAAAAGGAAGTTTGCCCGTGCAACCAACTGTGCTTTTATGTGAAAAAGCTGAGAGTTACTATTAAGCTAAGCATTCTCATTTCTCTACTTCAACAATACTAAAGAATGAATTATTTTTTCCAAATCATCTGATCAATACAGGTAGAAGGCTCATAAAGGCAGGCAAATCACGTAGAAGTACTTTCCTACACATATCAGCACTTTCAGAAATGGTTTTGTGACCTGTTTATTAGACTTCTGTTGCATGCAGAATGGACTTTGAGGAGGTTCACATTACATACACATTACATACACATTATATGCCTAAACAATCTTTACCCTTGTAACTAGTACCTCTTGTTCTCACTCTTTTCCTATTAGAGATTTCATATTAGTTACATCAGTTTATCCTCTCAGGTTCTCTCTCTTTCTCTGGTATTTAGCTAACAGTATCTTTCCCACTGCCTGAATCCTTTTGCTTTTTGGAGTAATAGTTAACCACTCTTATGTAAGTGAAAGTAATCTATTAAGAGTGTTAAAAGAAGTGTTAGCTTTGATCATGGAAAGTGGAACAAGAGTATAAAGTATTAGAACATAAGGGGAATCTCCTGATTACTGGCTGCTTATCATTGCACTTCTTTTGGTAGAGTATTGCTTGATCTATATGCCTACATGCTGTGTAGTGGTCGTAATGCTTGTCCCCAGAAATGTGTACAAATTATGCACTTGCACTTTACTGACTTTTAAGGATACTTACATAGTTGTAATGGATCATTTGCATTCTGCCCAGCTATTCTAGTTCTATGATGCTTATGAAGGCATGTTTCTAGACATAAAAAAAAAATGCTTTAGCATTTATTAAAGACACATCAAAAGAGACCAAAGCACCCTGAGACATGTAGGCAACACAGACCCAGACACAATCATTGCAGCTGGCTGTTATCTCTAAAATGAACTAGAGTCCAATATCAGGCTTTCTGAAGTATGAGACTCTTTCTTTGGGACAGAACTGAGGTATAAATTCCTGGATGATCTTCTTTGTCTATCTAATGATGTCAGAGTTATAATGCTGTGTATAGTAATAAACATCTGACTTCGGACAGCTGACCAGTAACTACACAGAAAGTTTAAGTTCTCTGACCTGACCTGAGTTTTTGCACCAGCATGAGAACGGTAAGTAGTGGAGCAGTGAAGTCCCTAGCTACAAGGAAAATGGTAGGAGTGGCTCTGTCACTACTGCTATTGGAGCATTCTGCATGGGATCTCTGAGATGTATGTACCCTTCTCTGTCTGCCCTCAGTCAGCAAAAAGTATCCTGGGAACTGTTACTCGTCAAATCCTGGCCAAGTCCAAAACAGATCTAATCTGCTTTGGGCTTGGGACAGAAACGTAACTGGTCTCAGAAGACAAAAAGTAGTAACAGAGTCCTTGACAGCTCCTTGTGTCATGCTTCAGTACAAATGCTCTTGTTTCTTGACTTTAAAATAAACTGACAGGAAATGATCTGCTTAAAATGCCATTCATTTCTGCTGGAAATGATGGTGCGCTACTAGTCAAGTGCTTTTTCTTCTGGCTATTTCTCATCACTGAAAATCTGCAGGGAGAGTAATTAGAAAAAAAATTGTCAACACGAATGATGTTCAAGGCCCATGCTAATATCTCACTCGTCCCATCTGCTTAAGAAAACCATCCCTCCAGTAAATTCATTTTTAATTTGAAGAAGATCCCCAGTTCAGTCACACCACAGTCATTTTTAATTATGTTACTGAGACTGTGTTGTGTTTTTTGCCCTTGTGTGTTAGTGCTCCATTTCCTCACTGGTGCTGACTCTCCTAGATTCTTCATTAGGAAGATAGGGCCTCAAAACACAATAGACAAAGCAGGCACGATAACTTATTTTATGTATCTCTCTTTTTTTTTTTACTAAAAATAAACTCATCCACTTACCTCATTTCCCAACTGTCACACAAAGACACTTTTATCATCTGTCAGTATTAGTAAGCTATAAATAGGTATATCTAAGGAACAAAAGAGGGAGGGAGTTTTCCCCTCCCCCTTTGAAATATATGAAAGTATAATCAGATAGAGATACATTGCTACTCTAGTTAAAAAAAAAAAAAAAGTACAAACTGAGAAGTTTTAAGTGTTCACCTGCCTACCTTAGGCCTCAACCTTCTGTGTGGATTAGGCAGTTCTACATGGAAAACGTACTTGCACTAGGCTTCTCCTGATTAGATGATCAAGAAGATCAAGAATAGCATTCACACAGCTAGTTCTCTCCTATTGCAGTCTAAAGTGTATTCTCCACCATGATGAGAACCTGCTCTGTAATAAAGGGGAAAATATCTTCAAGGGAAAATATCTCATTGACATGATTGATGATCTGTATGTGTAACAGGATATATCCATTGGAGTGCTATGGGAAATGCAATGGAAGACAATCAAAAGCATCTGGATTTAAGGGATTAGCAGAGGCAAGAAAAGAATCAGGATCTCAGATTTCAGTGATTCCTTTCACTTTATCACATGAACTGTCATTTCTGCCTGTTATTTTTATTTTCCAGATACTAACTTGTGCTGCTTTGCCAATGATTGCAAAAAATGCTGAGGTTTGTGTAGTGGCATTTAACATCTTCACAAGAGAGATAACACTAGCTTTGTGTATCAACCATTGAGCTAATCAGAATATTCTTAGTGGCATGATCAGTAATATCTGTCCCACATCCAGCTGCAGCAGTGAAAGGACACTGACTAGCCATTTGATGTTGACTTGTCTTCCTCAATGCAACACTTCTTTAGTTAGTAAGAAGAGTTATGGGCTAGATGTGTTCCATAACCTTGTAAACTGTGATCTATTTTCTCCTCCTTATCATTCTCTGTCTTCATGAGTTGAATGAAAAGGAAATGGTCACCTTACTCAGTTTTCTAGAAGTTTGTTCATAAATGTGCAATCTGAAGAAAGTCTCCTGAGTTTCTAAAGGAGGGCAGAAGGTATATACATGCCAAAGTAAACATAGACTCAGGTGCATAAGCTTTGAATAACAGTATTATTAACAGTCTAAACAACAGTCTAAACAGTCTATTCCACTGTCTAAATTAAGCGGACTTTAAGATCGCTTTTCTGTGTTAGTTAGTTACTCTCATTCACCATGGGCAATTAGTGTGGTTGAAAGACAGAATTTTACATTTCAGTGGGATAAGGAACTTAAGTGAAAAGATTTCCTTTATTAGGAAAAGAACTTAATCTAATTTGAAGAATTTTAGAACTGAGACAAAAAGCCAAAGAAAGGTGCAATTGAAAGACTTAAAGCTTCTATGTCAAATCTCAAAACTGCTGAACAGTCATTTTTGCAGTGAATAATTTTATCCATGAGGAAAAGAAAGAGAATATCACCAAGGGTTGACCAACAGGACACAGATTTTCAAAGGAACAGTCGTGAGGGATAGGTGGTCAGTGATGCCTTAAGCTACTTTTTGTAAGAGAACTGGTTTTATTATATTATGCCTCTACCTTATTAAAACTTGGCTGTGATATTTTCTTTACATTTTGCATTATGTTTCAGGAAATATCTTGTGACAGTGGTTATGAATATGAAATTAATATTTCATAATATATTATGGGGTATTATGATTTTTAATAAAACTTGAAGCTTATTTATGCAAGGGAAGTATGCTTTCATATTGTGGGATGTGTGTTTCTCTAGAAGTTTTTAATAAAATATCACAAAAAACTTGCACATCACATTTCAACAAAACTAGTACTTTATAGAAAACTGCAAATAAGATCTCATCATTGTAGATAGTTTTGCAGAAGTGCAAGCAAGTGAATCAACAAGATGAGACGAGCATACTAACCAAGTTTTTAAAAATGTATTTATTACCTAGAATCCTAAGTACTCACATCTTTCCCCCTCTAGTATTAAGTCATATACAACTGTGTGTTAACTGTCTATCTGCTTTTCTGGTATCTTATGGGTTAGATCCCTACCTTGTTCTGTAGATTCAGAGCTGCTGTTCTCTTTACCTTATACTGTGGTTTATGGTAGAACGGAATTGTGAATTGCTGGGACCACCAGGCAGAGTTATGAGATTTTGGTGCAAGAAATAACCTCCAGATGTGATATGATTCTGCATCTGTGTCATGGTGAGACCCTGCTTAATTTGCTTTTTTAGTTCAGAGCAACACTGTCTAATCCTGTAGTCTGGCAAGAGTTCTCCAAACAAGCCCTCCTGTTCTATCTGACCCCTCAGAGAGGGTGATAAAAACCCTCTCTTCATGGGCTGTGTTTGGTTCAAAGTCAATGGGATAATAAGAAAGCAGTAAACAAATAGATATTTTGGGGGGAGTCTTGTTTCCCATAATATCAAACATAAAATACGTTCCCTATAGTTTTGACATGCTAACATCTACAGACTTCCAAGTATTAGAAGATCATGGAGGATATACATTTTTTTCAATCTTATTTTTAACCCTGTTTGGAGGCATGATGCCTTATATCTTCCTCTTATGTATGGGTGGTCTGTTTTTTTTGTTGTGATTGTTGATTAAGAGGGTTCAACAGAATTAAAGTTACAGGGCTAGACAGCGACTAGGTTTTCTGGATAAAAAATGAGCAACAAGATGGAAAGGTATGAACTACCAGAGCAAAATATGATCTAGGGTGTTATAAAGATTATTGGAACATGACAGAAGAGCAATTGTGGTGATAAAGCATGCATTGAAGAGGGTATGCTGCTATGGAACTAGAGAAACAGTTAAAGCAGTAGGTTAACACATACATTTATAAATGGGCTATTAAGAGTTAAGAAGGAAAAGCACAATAAAACAGAACAGGCTAAAATAAAGAGCATCAAATTATTTTTAGGGAGGGCTATTAAAATGTTTTTACTACAATAATACTGTGAGTCTGGTACAAATTCCTGTGTCAAAATTGGAAATTGGTAGAGATTTTATTTATTTATTTATTTATTTATTAATTAGGGGAATGGAACATCTCTCATATGAGGAGAGGCTGAGAAAGTTGGGCCTGTTTAGCTTGGAAAAGACAAGACTGAGAGGGGAGCTTATCAATCTGTACAAATAGTTGAAGGGAGGGTGTCAAGAGGATGGGGCTGGACTCTTTTCAGTGATGCCCAGAAAAAGGACAAAAGGCAACAGGCACAAACTGAAGCACAGGAAGTTCTGGCTGAATATGAGAAAACATTTATTTACTGTGAGGGTGAAAAGCACTGGAACAGGTTGCTCAGAAAGGCTGAGGAGTCTCCTTCTTTGGAGATATTCAAAACCTGCCTGGATGTGATCCTGTGCAACATGCTTTATGTGACCCTGCTTGGCAGGGGGGTTGGACCAGGTGATCTCCAGAGGTCCTTTCCAACCTCAGCCATTCTGGGATTCTGTGATACTGTGATTTCTCTAAAGCTGTAGAGAAATAAATATCAACAGGAGCTTACTCATGAGAGACAGAATGGAGATTAAGTTCTCCTGACAATACTAGAGCCTAGAAACTCCTCAGTGTTACAGATAATATAGGGTTTTATTCTGTTTTTTTGATTGTTTGTTTGTTCAAATAGTAGCTGAACTGAAAAGAAAATTGTGATGTTAATTGAGACATAAGAGATAAGGAGGCAGAGGACTAGGTCATAGAAAATAGTTATGTCTTGATTCAGTTAAAATTAATTTCAGTCAGATTAAACTAAAGGTAGGGACAAATTTGAATAAATCTTAGAGTTAAATTCCATATTTCAGAAAAGTGAACTCAGAAATGTTAAGGAAATCTTAACTGTTGACTCGCTGAGGTGATCGGCTCCAGGGTAGATGTGTTCTGCAGTGAAGCAGGGAATCATGGTGTGCAGAGGGTTCCCTACATTGAGGCTCTGTGGTGGTTTTACTCAGGTGGGCAGCCGAGTTCCACCATGACCGCTCTCTCACTCCCCCTCCTCAAAGAGGAAGGGGGAGAAAATATGACACAAAGAGCTCAAGGTTTGAGATAAGGATGATTTAATTAAAAGGAAAGGGAGAGGGAAAAAAAAAAAAAAAAAAAAAGGCCACGTGGAAGCACAGAGAGAGAAAAGCAGTTACTCTCTACTTTCCATCAATGAGCGATGTTCAGCCACGTCCTGGGAAGCAGGGCCTCAGTATGTGTAGCGGTTGTTCGGGAGGACAGATTTTCCATAACAAGAGCCACCCCTCCTTCCCCTTTTCCACCTTTTATTGCTGAGTGTGACACCATACGGCATGGAATATCCCTTTGGTCGGTTCAGGTCAGCTGCCCTGGTGATGTCCCCTCCCAATCACTTGCCCACCCCCATCCTGCTGGCTCTTGGGGGCTTGGAGGGAGTCCTGGTGCTGTGCCAGTATTGCTCATCAGTAGACACAACACTGGTGTGATACCAGTGCTGTTCTAGCTACAAGTGCAGAACACAGCACTGTATGGGCTGCTGCAGGGAAAGTTAACTCCATCCCAGCTAGACCCAGCACAGGCCCCTTCAAGGCAGCCAAGGGAGTCACCGGGACTTGTCAGCCTTTTCAAGGGCATCTGACAAGGCTTGGGCAGGGCCTGGAGTGGACCCATCACCCCCTCCTATACAAAGCCACCCCTGGGACATGCGAGTGGTCAGGAGCACAGCCAACAGAGTGGGCAGTCAGGGCATGGCACAGCAGTTGGCACGTCAGTGTGCAGGCAGGGTGAGCAGGCAAGGTGGGAGATGGACCAATCTCTACCCTCTATTCTGGGAGCACCAAGAAGAGGCTTCCAGTGAGGCATAAATGGTGTCCACGCACTGCACCTACAGGGCTGAGACCAAAACCCAAACAGATGGGCCACAACTCCCCCTGGCAGATGTCTCTACACAGACAGACCTCCCAAGGACTGTAAGAGCTGCCTAACCCCTCAGTTGCAGGGAACTCCAGAATCTGGAGGTTCCCCTAGGGCCTGAAGGCAGAGGTGGGTGCCATGAGTGCAAGTGTGACCAGATAGGTGAACTCTCTGAGCAAGCTGACATGTTGTGAGAGGAGCTCAGCAGGCTGCAATGCATCCAGGAATACGAGTGAGAGATCGATGCATGGTATCATGAACTGGCTGAGCAACAGCCCTGCCTTAAGTCCTCCCACGGGGGTGGTAAGGTGGCTACCAACCCAAAACTGGCAGAATTGATGGACTCACAAGACAAGGGAGGCTGAACCTTTGTCTTTGCTCAGAGCAGAGTGAGAAATCTCCCCATTGCCCTTGAAGTGCCCACACACAACAGATATGATTCTCTGGGCCTCAGAAAAGGAGATGGTGTCAACAACAATGATAATGGTCAAGACCCAGGAAAGGGTAACTGTAAAAAGGTAGACCAGAAAAATATACTAGACAAACTAACCAGAGAAGCATTACTGGACCTAGTGCTCACCAGTGTAGGAGATGCCATTAAAGAGGTTAAGACTGGAGGAAGAATGGGTTGCAGGACCATACCATAGTTGAGTTTGTGATCTCAAGGGATATGGGCCTGGCTAACAGCAAAGGCAGGATCCTGAACTTAGTAGAGCAAAATTCCAGCTGTTCAGATAATTAGTGGATGAGATCTCATGGGACATGGTCATTGGGGACAGAGTATCTGATAAGAGCTGGCAACTCTTAAAGGATATTTTCCTTACAGAACGAGAGCTCTCTATTCCCATATGTAATAAATCAGGTAGGAAACCAGCATGGTTGAAAAGGACCTGCTGGTCAAATTTAGGTAAAAGAAGGAAATGCACAGATGGTAGAAACAGGGCCATGTGCCCTGGGAAGTGGCTGTCTAGATATGCAGGGATGGGATCAGGAAAGCCAAGGCACTGAGAGAACTAAACTTGGCGAGAGATGCAAAGTCCAAGTGCAAGGTGCTGCACCTGGGTCAGGGCTATCCCAGACAGGAGGACAGACTGGGTGAAGAACTTACTGAGAGCATTCCTGTGGAGAGAAACTTGGGGGTTCTGGTGGACAAAAAGCTCAGTATGAGTCAGCATTGCACGCCTGCAGCCCAGAAGGCCAACTGCATCCTGGGCTGCATCAACAAAGGAGTGTAAGTCGAGGGAGGTGATTGTCCCCTCTACTCTGCCCTTCTGAGGTCCCACCTGGAGTTCTGCATCCAGGTTTGGGACCCCCAGCACAAGAAAAATGTGGACCTGTTAGCGTGAGTCTAAAGGAGGGCCACATAGATGATCAGAGGGCTGAAGCACTTCTCCTGTGAAGAAAGGCTGAGAGAGATAGGGATTTTCAACCTAGAGAAAAGAAGGCTCTGGGGAAACCTCATTGTGACCTTTCAATACTTAAAGGGGTCTTATGAAAAGGATGGAGAAGGACTCTTCACTCAGGTAGATAATGATAGGACGAGGGGTAATGGTCTTAAAAGAGCATAGATTTAGACTAGACATTAGGAGGAAATTCTTCACTGTAAGGGTAGTGAGGCACTGGAACAGCTTGCCAAGTGAAGCTGTGGATGCCCCATCACTAGGGGTGTTCAAGGCCAGGCTGGATGGGGCCTTGGCCAACCTTGTCTAGTGGGTGGCACCCCTGCCTATGGCAGGAGCATTGTAACTAGATGATCTTTAAGACCCCTTCCAAGCCAAGCCATTCTATGATTCTATGAACATATTAACCCTGCTTTGCACCATTTGCCTGATCTAGAAGCTGAATTCAAATAAAAGTCCTTCTCTAACAAGGAATTACCTACATCACATAGCACCATAAAACAATTCCATCTGGTGTCACTTCTAGAGCCCCTTGAAAACCATTGTAAATATTGAATGGTATGCAGATAGAGAAGGCCTCAATAGTAATAATCTCATTCTAACAAGCTGATTAAATGTTCAGGCCCTATGACTAGTGTAGGTCATCAAGTTTTGAAGCAATTTAAATATTTTGCCTCCTTTTGTGTAACTGGTTATTAATATATTTAACTACAGGTATACAGAAAGTTATAAAATTTTCAGGAAGAATTATAAGAAAAACATGAAGTCAATAAAACAAAACTTTAATTGAAAATAATTAACAGAAATTATATTTATACAGTATTGCGATTGAGCACTATAATGTCAGAACACCAATATTTTGTTTTTCATGTCGTTGTGGACCTATTTTCTAACTTTTGGCATAATTTATCCTTCTGTTTCACCTTATTCTCCCTTTCTGGATGATAGATATGATGCCAATTTTTCATATAGGATGGTGGAAACTTTGAACAGAAGAAACTGACAAAATGATATAATGTAAGAACTTGAACATCATGCTTTGAATCAAACAGACATCTTTTTAACTTAAAGAAACATTGAGTTTCCCCTTATGTTTTCAAAATATGTTAAACATTATACATGAATATATTTATGCCCTGTAAAAATGATGGAGATTTTTGAATTTTGTAGAAGATGAAGTGCTCAGAGTTAAATAAGTAGAATGAAATGATGGAACTGTTAATAGTATGGCTTCACCTTTTCCTCCGTTATTAAGACTAGCACCAAAATTCTGCAACAAATTCTAGTATCCATAAACTTGGACAAAGAGAAGAGATAAAACAGATAAAAGAATGACCTATAGTCTGCAGAAGCAATTTATAAGGAAAGTAAATCTAAAGACTGTTATCCTAAGTAAACAATCTATTAAGAAGTAAATTTGTAGTCTATATATATGGTTATGTGTGTGATCAAAACACACAGAATATGTGTGCCAATTTCGCCTTCCTGGTTTTATCTTTTAATGAGTTTTAAAATTATTTTATGTAGCAGGGCGAGTTTGATCTTCACTTACTCAGCCAACTGTACTGCAAACCTTTTATGCCATGAAACATTTATTTGAATTTTCTTTTCATAATAGAAAAATTAAAAAAAAAAAAAGAAAAAAAAAACAATAACTAAAAGTGGACATTTCATTGATGCATATTAGAAATATAAAACAGTTGTTTCGATTTTTTTTTTTTCATGAGAGGAACTATCCATTGGAACATCTTAGCTCAAGATGTAAGGAACACCAAGTTATTATGGAATAACAGTATAATGGACATACTGTAGCACAATCAGAAATTTGGGGGCTTGGAAAAGGAAACCCTGTGGCCACTGTGATGCAGAAAGTTATGTTAAATTATTGCAATCATTCTTCATGTCTATGAATCTATATATGTGGACCGTGACAACAGGAACAACAGAACCCTATGGATCGCTGAGGGATTATAAGATGTTTTGCAATACTGTCTTCAGAGACATTTCATAAAAGAAAAACAGATGCAGAGGAGTATTTCTGCCCATTCCTTCCTCTGAGGGTCTGTGGATGTCATCACAGTAGTTGCTGCTTTGTTCCTCATTCTGAGGACAATCCACTTCCTTCATTTACATGAGAAGTACAATTTTCTCGATGAAAAAAGATTCTTTTGAACACTTGAAATAAAAACACATGTACTCACTGCTATGTAAATGAAGAGCAAAGAATTAATATAGGAAATAAAATGCTAAGAAGAAAGGATAGAGGTAAGAACTCCAGATTTAGGTAAGGACTTCAAGCAGAGAGTGTGGGGAAAAAGAGAATATAACAAAAGATGGCAGAAGTTCTTAAAGTTACTATGACACAAGGAGCAATTGCAAATATGTCTAATAATTGGCTCAATAATAAGATAGCTTTTTTATAGAATCTGAAAGCTGCTAATGATTAGAATCAGTAGGGTTCTAATTGCTCATTTTAAAAATTATATCAATAAAATATATGAACCCCTAAATGCTTGAAGATTTTTTTTTTTTTTTTTTTTTTTTTTTACTTTCCACAATTGCAGGGTTATATAAAAATAGATGTTCTAAAATAGAATTGATGGATTTGGCTCATAAATACATTCTTTATTCTTGTAACTATAACCAGCTGCTTTACAAAATTGACACTGATTTATTAATTTACTAGCTCAAAGGAAAGTCAGTAATAACTTGTTCTCTTTCTTTTTAGTATTACCTTCAAGTTTACAGACAGGTCTCACAGAGATTTTCACTACATTAGCTATATGTGATGGTCTTGGTAAGAAATCCATTTGAGTGTACTACAGATTGAGATACTCATATCTCTCCTTCTAAAATGCTTACTTGTTGAATCAGGCTGAGCTGCACTTTGCAGAGATGTTATTTGGCATCTCTCTATACTGCAAGAATATGCTATATTCTTGGAAAGTATCCTAAATGATTCTTGGGCACAGAAATGTCTAAGTCCACAGAATATATCTAATAAAGAACATTCTTGATTTTTTTTTTTTTTTGTGGATGAAAATACTAAAAATAATACAATATTCAAATAATACAAACTTCCAAATACAATATTCAGTATGTGTACATTCCACAAAAAGAATGTATCAATGCATCATCTTTATCTAGTGAGGATATATCAAGCTGTAGCCCCATATGCAGCACTGCATACATGGTCCTTGAACACTTTCCCAATTTTTAAACACTCAGCTATGGAATTAGCTAACTGGAACTTTAAACATTTTTGTCACGTAGAACAATGAAATTCCAAAAAGAAGGATATAGCTAATGAATCACATGCTAAAATTAGTAGGTATTTCCTATTAGGTGTTGATGTTACATGCAAGGATTGTGCAGTTCCATAACATGATCAGACATACACCTGCTACATGATGACAAAAACATGCATTTTGATCTCATTATGGATGTGCCATTTTCAAACAAGCAATGGGAAAAGGACTGCAGAATCTTTGGGAATTAAAGTGGCTGCCAGGAAAATTAATTTGCTCCATGATTTCCTTGTGAATCATAAAAGGAGGTCCCAGAAAAGATAGCCGGTTGTCTGAGATAGGGTGAATTGCTGCAAAATAGATCTGTTTCAGAAGCACCAAGTTCGGGCACTCTGGTGCCTGGATCATTTACAATGATCCAGAAATGTCCATACTAACTATAGTAGTAAACATAATGATTGTTTTCCTTGTGGAGTTGATTGCACATGTCTGAAGAAACTTGTGGCAAATTTCTAGTGAATATAACTTTATAACATATAACATTAACAATAGTCACACAAATGAGTCTTAAACAGAGTCAGAAAAAGGGAACAAGAGAAAGCAAATATGACATCTCTTCTTTCTGCAATATCGTGCACCCACTGCAACAGCTTCTAGGGTGGATACCACAAAAAAGAGTGATAAACCCTCTCTGTATTTCTTCTGAATTCATATTCACTTGTGAAATCAGTTCAAAACTTCTCATCTCATCCTCAAATGCAACAAAGATCAGGACCTTTAAAAACATCGATACTATAGCCATAACTCTTTCAACAGGAGAGGATACCTTTACGTGTATTATCTCAATGTGTGACTGGCATCTGCACACCTGTAGCATCTTCACAGACAAATTGCTGATAATTTCAGAGGAGGTCAAGTTTCAAGAAAACATCCTGCAAAAGCAGCAAACATTTGCTTAAAAACTGTCACTGGATGTGCACCTCTAGCATGCCATATTTACATGCCATGATCTTCACAGATTCTGATGATGTCGTTTTGTTTGTGTTGGTACATCCAGAATTGATCTTTCTATAAATATAACCAATTCACAAATGCATTACTCAAGCTGAATATACTTCTCCATTGGTAAGGCATACCT
The DNA here is from genome assembly GCF_009769625.2 of Cygnus olor. Taxonomy (NCBI): domain Eukaryota; kingdom Metazoa; phylum Chordata; class Aves; order Anseriformes; family Anatidae; genus Cygnus; species Cygnus olor. The sequence continues at coordinate 57,746,415 of NC_049170.1, forward strand.
AAGGTACAATTCTGTCTTCCATGAGAATTCTTCTGACTATTGGGTCTAGGTGAAATAAAACTGATCTTTCTTTATAAGGTCACAGTTTTTCAGGAAACATTTGAAAGAATTCACTCAAAATGTTTCTTCAGAAATTGAGATTACTACTTTGTTGGTTTATTTTAATATGTTCTTGTGATGACTTTATTACAAATAAGAAGCAATGTTTTGAATAAGGACCTACAGAAAATGGTCACTTCACATTTATGTCAGTGTTCTCATCTTGACCACTCTTGTCTTAGCAGACTTTACAATTTATGGAAAGGAGGCAATGGAATGTGTCTTCTCAGAGGAGTTCTCAGTCAAATCCCATTTCATACCATGTCCAGTTATTAGCACAGTAATGAGTATTTCAAAGATCACCAGCACTTCTTGGATGTGACTGCACTACTTCGCTTATTGTCAAGGTAAACACTGATGACCACAAAGGAGAATCCGTTTCCTTTATACTTTCAGCCTTTAATGACCAAACTTATTTACTGTTTTGTTTTGGTTTTATTATTATTATTATTTATTTTTTCAGAAGCAACATTCATTATCTTTCAATATCTATATGGACTAGAAATTTGGACTGCTACTAATGTTGGTGTTGAGTTCCTGATTTTTTTGACAATCATCTTGCTGATCATGAAAAACAGCATTTAGATGAATTGCTGTAATAAGACTTTCTTAGTGTGTAATGATTCTGATTTAGTGGCTAAGGCCTTTTCCTAACTAATTACTAACAAAAAGAAAATGGCTCAAGAAAAAGATGGTGCTGAACTCCAAAGACAAGACAGTTATGTAACTTGTCATTGAGAAAAACAACATTTGCAGTGCTCAGTGATGAAAAGCACAGTGCAATGTAAGTAAGATGCCCTCATCAGATTGCAAATTTCACCTGAGAAATAGTAATCTCTAGACAGTGATAGAAAGGACATACATGAAACGCATATTCACCAAGGTTCTGACTTGACCATATGGCCTTTACTCATAGTACCGGATTTGCCTATCATGTCATCATGTCAGCAATTAACTTGCTCACAGAATAAGCAAGGAACAACCTGTTTCTGTCCAAGATTATTTTTTTTTCTCCTGTTTATTTTAGGATAATATGATAGTCTCTCTGAATAAGAATCTCTAATGCAAGTTGACTAACTTCAGGTTATTTTTGCACTGCCATCTTAGGTAGCAACCAGGCAGGCACATTAACTTCGATTCTGTAGTGTTAATTCTTTTATCTCGGGTACATACAGTCACACTCAAGATCACTCTCTACTGCTCCTAAGAGTGGCTTCAGAGTTCTCTTTGTCATCAGCAGCATGTAAAACCTTCACAAAATCACAGAATCATAGAATCATGGAATGGTTTGGGTTGGATGGATTTAAAGATCATCCAGTTTCAATCCGCTTGCCATGGGCAGGGACAGTTCCCACTAGACCAGGTTGCCCAAAGGCCCACCCAACCTGGACTTGAACAGTTCCAGGAAGAAAGCATCCACAACTTCTCTGGGCAGCCAGTTCCAGTGTCTCATCACCCTCGTAGTGAAGAATTTCTTCCTAATATCTGATCTAAACCTACCCCAAAAAACTTGTCACCAGCAATTTGACGGCACATGTGTGCAGCATGATTGCCAGGGTCTTGAGTGCACTAATAGGCTTTACTGGCCCTGGCCTGTTTCATTTGTATGTTTGTTATTGTTGCTGTTGTTTGTTGTTGTTTAACTCCCACTCCTCACCCATGGGACTACGAACCCCATTTCAGTTTAGCCCTGGGTCTTCAGTCCCAGGCAAACTTATGTCACAGGAGTTCCTGTCTTCAGCTCAGAAATAGTCATAACTGTATCTTAATACAAACCCTATCAGTCTGGATTCAGATCTCCAAAACGACTTCCAGGCCTGCTTCAGACCTGCTTCATCATTATGGACCTGTCTAGTGATCACTGGACTGTGTCTGACCCATATTATGATTGCTGGACTTGATCCTGACCCTGACCTGCAGGTTCACTTCCTGGTTTGACCTTGGACCTGCCTTATAGCCACAAACATACCTGATGATCTGGTCTTTTCATTGAGCCTGGCTGCTGTCTCTGGGCCTGCCTCTGCTGCCATGGCATTATTCTCTGTCAGTGAGGACACTGACCCCCTGACTTCATTATGGACACCCTTGGCTCTCGTCTCACCTTTCATTAGGGAGGAACTCTGCTCTTACTCTTCCCTGACAAAAAAAAAAAAAAAAAAAAAAAAAAAAAAAAAAAAAAAAGGATGTTTTAAAAGGGAAGGTGAGCCAGGAGGAAAGCAGGAATAGTGTCTTCATTAACAAGGGACACAGTTCCATGGTATCAGAGAAAGAAAGCAGAGCAGGTCCAGAGAAAGCAACGTGAACCTACCAAGAGTAACAAGAATCAGCCAATAGTTCAGTGATGGCAAGAGAAGTCTGTAGTAACAAACAGTTCCTAGATACACAGGAAGCCTAGCCAGCAGTGCAGCATCTGGCCCAGCAAGGTACCAGGCCAGGTGCAGGCTTACCTACCATGGTATTAGAATGATAAGGAGCAAGGACCTGAGCTTAAATGCAGCTTTGGAGTTAAGAAGGGACTCTCCTAATGAGGCTTCTCACCACTTTTCCTTACACAGCTCCTTTCACAGAAGTCTGATCCAAACCCACAGGGTGGGGCAGAGCTGAGCTTGAACATAGGTAGCTAAACCCCAAGGAGGGAATAAGAGGCTATAGAGGCAGAAGGTGCACTCCAGGCTATGACAACAATCCAGATGACTGAAGCTACCAACACAAGGTGAATGCAGTTTAAATCTACTTTGTTCTCAGTACAATGAACAGTAACAACCAACAAGATCTGGAATAACTGCAGAGGAATCATATATGTCATGGCTGCATTTTATAAGAGCAAATAATACAAATAATATTCTGCATTGGATGTTTATGCTATCTACATCTGTGACATGACTGACATCTTTTGGGAGTACTTAACTATTAATTAAAAAGATAAATATAAAATAGTGGTTTTGTCTGTGGAAGTTTTTGGAGTCACAATATTTGATTTTATTCCAGAACAAAACAACCCCTCCTCCCCCCCACAAAAAAAAAAAAAATAATTATATATATATAATATATATATATATATATATTTAAAAAAAATTATCTCAAGTTAAAACTTTTGGAATGAAAACCTGAAGTTTCTCCATACATTTTCTCCTTATCTCTCTTCTGAGCTGCTCTACAGCACTGCATGTCAATGTGACTAACTAAAAAACTTTACAGATTATGGAATACCCCTGAAAAATGTTTCTATTGTAAGGAAACAATGCATCTTCAGTTGACTGTCTTTCTTTCAGAAAGCTCTGATCAAATGGTTGGTGACCTGCTACAGCACTTAGATGTATGCAAGTCAGTGGGGCCGGATGGGATCCACCCAAGGGTGCTGAGAGAACTGGCGGAAGAGCTGGCCAAGCCACTTTCCATCATTTATCAGAAGTCCTGGCTATCAGGGGAGGTCCCAGTTGACTGGCGGCTAGCAAATGTGACACCCATCTACAAGAAGGGCCGGAAGGTTGACCCGCGAAACTATAGGCCTGTTAGTTTGACCTCAGTGCCAGGGAATCTCATGGAGCTGATTATCTTGAGTGTCATCACGCGGCACTTGCAGGGCAAGCAGGCGATCAGGCCCAGTCAGCATGGGTTTATGAAAGGCAGGTCCTGCTTGACTAACCTGATCTCCTTCTATGACAAAGTGACGTGATGAGGGAAAGGCTGTGGATGTGGTCTACCTTGACTTCAGTAAGGCTTTTGACACCGTTTCCCGCAACATTCTCCTCAAGTAACTGGCTGCTCTTGGCTTGGACTGGCATACACTTCATTGGGTTAGAAACTGGCTGTGTAGCCGGGCCCAAAGAGTCATGGTGAATGGAGTTAAATCCAGTTGGAGGCTGGTCACTAGTGGAGTCCCCCGGGGCTCAGTACTAGGGCCAGTTCTCTTTAACATCTTTATCGATGATCTGGATGACGGGGTCGAGTGCACCCTCAGTAAATTTGCAGATGACACCAAGTTAGGTGCGTGTGTCGATCTGCTCAAGGGTAGGAACGCTCTGCAAGAGGATCTGGATAGGCTGGAGCGATGGGCTGAGGCCAGCTGTATGAGGTTCAACAAGGCCAAGTGCCGGGTCCTGCACCTGGGGCACAACAACCCCAAGCAGAGCTACAGGCTGGGAGATGAGGACCTGGGAGTATTGGTTGATAGTTGGCTGAATATGAGCCAGCAGTGTGCTCAGGTGGCCAAGAAGGCCAACAGCATCCTGGCTTGTATAAGAAACAGTGTGGCCAGCAGGTCTAGGGAAGTGATTGTCCCCCTGTACTCGGCTCTGGTGAGGCCGCACCTCGAGTACTGTGTTCAGTTTTGGGCCCCTCGCTACAAGAAGGACATGGAGGTGCTCAAGAGAGTCCAGAGAAGGGCAACGAAGCTGGTGAGGGGTCTGGAGAACAAGTCTTACGAGGGGCAGCTGAGGGAGCTGGGGTTGTTCAGCCTGGAGAAGAGGAGGCTCAGGCGTGACCTTATCGCACTCTACAGGTACCTTAAAGGAGGCTGTAGCGAGGTGGGTGTTGGTCTGTTCTCCCACGTGCCTGGTGACAGGACGAGGGGGAATGGGCTAAAGTTGCGCCAGGGGAGGTTTAGGTTGGATATTAGGAAGAACGTCTTTACTGAAAGGGTTGTTAGGCATTGGAAAGGGCTGCCCATGGAAGTGGTTGAGTCACCATCCCTGGAGGTCTTTAAAAGACGTTTAGATGTAGAGCTTAGCAATATGGTTTAGTGGAGGACTTGTTAGTGTTAGGTCAGAGGTCGGACTCGGTGATCTTGGAGGTCTCTTTCAACCTAGATGATTCTGTGATTCTGTGATTCTGTGAACTCTAATACTAGGTAAATTATATATGTGTATGTACATGTAGTAATGAAAATCTGTGAATACATTGAAAGATCAGTTAACTACACTATAATCATCTACACAGTAAAAACAAACAAACAAAACAACAGCAACACCAACAACAACAAAAACCCACCCTCAAATAATTTCTGCATCAAGCCCATCACTTCTATGTGAGTGATGGCAGATATTTTAATATATATAGGTGGCTATATGAGATTTAAAATCTTCTAGAGAGAGTAGGCAATTGTGTAGGCAAAATATTTCTGTGCTTTACTACTCCCATACTTCCACTTTTATAGTTTTATTAGGTATATCTATGGTTTCCCTAGACTTAATATAGCTGGCTTAAACTTCCAGCCACTGGATTTCATTATGTCTTGTTATTTTATTATTTCATTTTATTATTTTATTTTATTATTTTATTTTATTCAGATTAAAGAAACAATGGCTTTTTTTTTTTTCTTGTTTGAGTACCCGTAGGTGGTGACCAAACCACCTTTTTATCTTTTTGGGGGGATCAGCTAAATAGTTCAAGCTACTTAAGTGTCTCAGTATAAAACTAACAATACTGATATTTTTTGTGGAGTTTTAAATTTCTTGCTCTGAGGAATTTATAATATAAATTAAATGGATTACAATCATGATACGATGAACAATTACAGCTGGTCAGAAGGTCAGATTACAATGAAGGAAACAACAAGCAGAAAGAAAGGAAGATATGCCTCGGGAAGGCATTATTTTCAAACAATTTATTTCTGAGCCTCTGATTTGGTTTCACAATTTTCTGAAGGTATTTTCATGTTATGATGAGGTTCTAGGTTTTATCTCCCATTTTATTTTAGCACTGGGTTCAGGCAAAGGAAGAGTCAGTGACAGTGAGGAAGGAAAAGGAAGTGAATTCTGTGGATTTATTTATTTATTTATTTATTTTAAGCAAGAACACAGATTATTCCAGACCATATTAGATTATCGAATACACCTAATGTCAGAAAGATCCCATAAGCAGTGATCAGTTCTAAATATTTTAAAAGAAAGTACAAAAAAAAATATCCCATCTGGACTGATGACTGTGGCATAAAACAACCTCAAGGGAAGAGACAGCTGTATGTCAAATCAGCGCCTTATAAATGCTTCTCAGGAAAAGACGAATTTTTAAAGTACAATTTGAAGTATCTTTAAATGAACTTTTTACAGGATAGTTGTTGAAAATTGATCCCACTTTGAGCAATGAATATATAACATCCAAAATATCTAACCAATCCTGAAAGACTTGCCTATACTATATACCTGTAATTCTCTGGATATTTGAAATGATGACATTCTTCTTAGATATCTGTCCTTCTCAAGTGTCTTAAAACACTTTTATAAAATGACATTTAGTAGAGCTGACCTTCTAAGACCAAAGACATACAGTAATTAAAATTAAAAGAGGATGACTATGAATGACTTCACTGATTTCTCACCAAGACAGTTTTCAAGACACTAATGACAGCTGTCTGAGAGTATTGTCCAAATGCTTCTTGAATGCCAGCAGACTTGTTGCTGTGACCACTGTTCCAGTGCCTGACCACCATCTAAGTGAAGAACCTTTTCCTAATATACAACCTGAATCTTCCCTATCACAGCTTAATGCCATTCAGTCAGGTTCTATCACTGGTCACCAGAGAGAAGAGATCAGTGCCTGCCCCTCCACTCTCTGTCATGAAGAAGCTGTAGACCACAAGGTCTACCCTCAGTCTCCTCAAGGCTAAACAAACCAAGTGACTTCCACCACTCCTCCTCATATGTCTTGCCCTCTAGACCCTGCACCATCTCTGTAGCCCTTCTTTGGATGCTCTCTAGCAGTTTTATAACTTTCATATATTGTGGATCCCAAAAATGTACACAGTACTCAAGCTGCACCAACACAAAGCAGAGCAGGACAATCACTTCCCTTGACTGTTTAGCAATGTCATCCTCTATGCACCTCAGGATAAAGTTGGCTCTTTTGGTTGCCAAGGCACAACATTGACTCCTATTCAACTAATCACCAACCCCACATCCCTTTCTGTGGGGCTGCTTGTCCCCCAGTCTGTACATAGATCCCAAATTGCCCTGCCCCAGGTGCAGAATCTGGCACTTGCTCTTGTTAAACTTGATATTGTTGGTGATTGCCAAGCCCTCTAAGTTGTCAAGTACTCTCTGCAAGTCCTGCCTACCCTCGAGGGTGTCAGCAGCTCCTCCCAATTCTGTGTTATATGCTAACTTACTCAGTATACCTTCAAGTCCTGCATCCAAGTCATTTATGAAAACACTGAGGAGAACTGGCCCTAAAATGAAGCCCTATGGAACCTCACTAGTGACCAGCCACCAGCCTGATGTTACCTCATTTACTTTAAACCTTTGAGTCCAACCCGTCAGCCAACTGTTCACCTATCACATTATGTTTCTGTCTAGCTATATGCTGGACATTTTGTCCAGAAGGATACTGCAAGAAACAGCATTGAAAGCTTTGCTGAAATCTGAAAAGTCCTCTTTATCCAGGCTAAAATTTGCTGCTGTGTACCTCTTATGTCCTGCTTAAGGCTTTTAGGGGCATATAAGGAGTAAGTGCCATTGAGGCCTTATATTGGCTCTCAACAAAAGGATAATTTTTAGTAATAACATTGAAAAATGTCTTTCTTGAGCTCAGTTCATCCTACTTGCATCCCTTCTTGTCACTGTATCCTTCGATCTCCTTCATGAAAGTGTTCTATGTCCCTAACAGTCATTTATGTTTCTGCTTTGATTACCTTACTTGACAACTTAGTCCAAGTGTTTACTACTCTTTGAACAAAGTAGTTCTGCCTGAATTCAGGTGCAGTTAAGTGATAATAGCATTGCTGCTCTGTTTTATGAGGCAATAGGCGGGTTCAGCTGAGTAGTTTATCCCAACAAGGGAACCAGAATATTGCAAAGTAAAACACTCACATAGCTCTTAGGCTGCAAAATATGTTTGTAACCAAACACTTTAAACAAGAAACAGCTTATTCAAGGCTAGATCACAATTTACAAATACTTTTCCATGGTCCTTCTTAGGCAGCCAGTCATCTCAAAAACAGCATGTGCCACTGAGCTTTTTGGTTCTCAACAGAACTGCCCAGGCTGCAGCATTGATAGGACTGGTATCTGGATCTCACTGATGTGCTATACTACTCCAAAACCTCACTCAAAGAGATATGAGTACTGGTCCTTCTGCCCTGTTACTCTGAAGGAGGTAAGAAACATGTCTGACACTTCATAGTAAGGGAGAGATCCACATATGGAGACTGTAGTTATGAAAGGGGAAGAGGAAATTCCCTACATGAGCCCTCACTCCTTACTTATGTAAAGACCTACAAGTAGCACTGGATGAAAGTGGGAGCAAATAGGAATTAGATGGTGTTTATCAGAACTTTTAAACTGACGTCTGATCCAGTTGAGAATCAATCAGAGCACAAAAAGCCTTCTCAATTATCTGTGGAAATACCATGTTGCTGAATCACAAGTGAAAACTTATTTAATTAAAGTATCAGCAGGAGTCAAAAATACTTTTTGTTTCATAAGTCAAGTAGCTTACATACTTTTTGTATATCCCCAAAGGATGTTAGGCATGGATTTCCTCATTTTATTTGAAAATAAGAGACAAGGTGCAATGAGTTTCAATGTATGAAGTAGCTTTGCTGAATCTAACAATGAAAGCTGTATTAAAACGTGAAGATGAAGACTTGGTGTACATACATGACACTCCAACATGACTAGTTCAAATCAAATGAGCAGTGCGATTGTATCAGGACATTAGGAAGCATAAAATGAAAATCATAGAGCACATGGTGAAATCTGAATTGAAATACAGTTTTTATTTTCTCTTTTTAGCTTAACAAGAAGCTCCTGTCAAATTTTGTCTTACTAAAACTAACAAAGGTTTCACCCCATATTCCTAGAAGCCAATAACTATAGTAATAAATTTGTGTTTGGTTTTGCTTAGAAGGCAATTCTGATAGATCTAGTTGACACCAGTGAGTATTTTATTAAAGTGACAGGAAATAAAAATCAATAAATGAGATAACTCTGCTTATGCTTCCACTGTCTGTCATTTTTATTTAAAAACCTTATTAATTTAATGATTATAATATTGATTAATAATTTTTGAAATGTCATATTAGCCACTTCATTTCACACTGTATTTAACCAGGAAAAAACTTTAACTGTTTCAAAAAGCAACAGAGAATAAATTATAAGATGAATTGACAGTTGCAGAATATTGTGACATTTTGTTATAAAATCTATATTTTAACTCAACTAAGTTGGTAGCAATGTTTATTATAAATTCAAAGTCTAACCTACAGAATTTTTAACTGAACCTGGGATAACGTTTCCATTCTGAAGCTATGTGAAACACCAGCTTTTGTTAGACCCACAGAGCATATTCATTCATTCATCTGAACACTGTTCAGATGTTTCCTGAGCTTCACCCCTAAAGTTGCTGTGAGAATAAATGTACTCTCAATGGTTTCAATTCAAATATAAGTTAAGATCAGTTGTCACTGCACATTTTTATTTCTATTTGAGAACATAAATTTAGCAAAAGCTAAAGGATGAAGTAGAATTAGAAAAAAAAAAAAAAGAGCAATAGCTCGTGATGACATCATGTTCTCTGCTTACAGGAAGCACAGTTTGATTTTGCACGACTGAGGATCCTGTAGGACTTCTGTAGTCATCTGAAGCCTGAGAAAACTTAGAAGTAAAGGTGACAAGCATCATGTGCCAAATCTTGTTTTGAGAGAAAGGACATCACCGTTTTGTATCCCAAAGTTAGACTCTTTTAACAAATAATAATAATAATAAAAATGCTATGATAGCATCATATCAATGAGCACTGATGAGTCCTGTTTATTGCATTATAATCACAAACTATCGTGATGTTTGAAATGATGCTATACTCGTTTCAAATTGAACTTTATGGTCTACAGTTTGAAATGTTTCTTTTTGTAGCTCCAACCAGCACTTTTGTTCATCCAAGTCCTAAGGCTTATTTTCAGCAGATCTATTATATTTGCTGTTAAAATGAATTGCATCTCACATCACCGACTGGACCTTTATTCTGAAGTATCTAGTAAAGCTGATTTTCCCAGTGTTAACTGCAAATCATACTGTCTTTTTTAAAGAAACAGAAAAAAAACAAACAAACAAAAAAAACCAAACCTGAAGACAGGCAACAAATAATGACGAACAAAACACACCTGATCACTTTTAAACTGTATTATTATTATTCTTTTAGTAGTAACTCGAATGACATCCAGACTGTTAGACACTGCTCTAATCCAGTGAGAAAACAAACAAACCTTAAATGCAAGATCAAGTGACTGGATAAGTTTGACTTTTCAATCATTCTCTGCAATTTCTAATTAAGGTCTTAGGTTTCAGCATTTCTAACACAGTCAAAACCTGCTCCTCATGTTTTATACTTCTCTAAGGTAATTTAGAAAAATTATTGTTCCTGGAACACAGTCAGTCCACACAGTGACAACTGAGCAAGCTATCTGATGAGATAGAAGTTGTGTAGCCATATGGATTCAGGTGACACTGCACTGCACAGTGTAAGCATACTCAGAGCAAAGCAACCAAGCAAATGCACCAAGCTGACTGGCTCACTTTGAGTGATTCAACAATAGGGCTGCTGTATGCAAATGATGACAGGAGGAGTGCAATAAATTTGTGACATTACAGTAGCACTCTACTGAAGTGCCAGATTCTCAGCCACTAGTCTGTGAGGACTCTGGACATCTGGAGAATGCATCAGCTACTAACTGGCAGGGGTAGCAAGCTGCTTCAATAAGGGTGAAGACATTTTAGAGCTTCTTGTATGACTACAGCTTCTCTTGTCTGGTGAAACACCCACTAAGTGCCTCTTAAGTCTGCTGGTAGATAGCTGTAAATTGGTGGCAGAGGTAGACTCATGGAAGGAGAATAAGAAAAACATGGGTTGGAAATGAGAGACTGATAAATGAAGAGAGAAAGGGAGCTGTAGGACCGGAGGTCCTCATTAAGAGAGGTGGTTCAAGAAAAGAGAGAGGTATGAAATGCTACCTGAACTGTCAGAGGCTCTGTTACTCTGCAAGATCAGAACTATTTGGTAATAAGAGTAGAGGAAGATATCCAAAATAGTTATATTCAGTTTCTACCCAGATTAAGAGTTTGGGGACCAAATGAGCTTGACAGCTTTAATTATTATCTTTATTATCATCTTTATCTTCCCACTAGCATGATTGCACTTTTGATATACTGACTTTTGACATGGTGACTTCAGCCAGGTGTTCAGATTACTAAGAAAACATAGAAGAACGCTTTGGGGTGAGGCTGTTAGATTTGGAAAAACAGTTTAAAAGGCCAGAAAAATGCTTTAGCTTTCAGTTTTTTTTAGAAAGCAACAGAACATAATGACAAAAGGTTCTGGTAAAACCAAAAGTAAACTTGAATGTGTCTTCTCTTCAAACTATAGCACTTAGACACAAACCTATCTCCTTCACATCCTTATACCATCATGACTACAACATTCCTAAAAGGATTTCTTTTTGATGCATTGTTACATATCTGATAACAATGAACAGTGTAATATAGGAACCTCAACTGCAATGCTTTTTTAAAAAAGCCTTGTGCTATGGTTCTTGTTTATGTTTCATTATAAAATAGTACAGTGATTAGGGAAAAAAAGCACGATGGACAAAACTGAGGCTTATATATGACTAGCTCTGTTGTGCTTACACATATATTAGAATTGTTCTTTTGAGAACAAATAACCATAAATTGTCTTCTAAGATTTATCTCAATTCAGATGATGACTTACTAATCTCATGTACAATCTGAAAAAAAAAATCCAATAGAATATGTACTTCTCAGAAAGAGATTTCCTGGCCCAAACAACATCTTTGAATCTTACTGGATCTGTCAATCCATGAGATGCACTTTACACTGGAAGTCTAAAATGCTCTAAATCATGTATCATACACAAACTTTACTTTCACCACATTCTTCCAGACTTTAAAAGTAGTTTTTGGCCTGTGCTGGCCAACAGGGTCAATGCAAAACATGATGCCATGCTAGCTACATTATATAAAACAAAGGTAGCCAACAAATCAAGCAGTTCATACAACGATTTGTTTATCAGTTTGTGGAGCAGTTTTTGTGCTCTGTTTTGAAGATCTTGACCTTCTGGAAACATTGTCCAAGATCACTAGGGGATTTCCAGAGAATCCCTGAGGAAATGACAGTCAGAGATGAAGTTATCAACGGCAAAAACACAGCTAACAGAGTTGGCACTCCAGTTTCCAGGCTCTGTTTATAGATTTTTTTGCAGTCATTCAAGGTCATTCTAGAAACCTTTAGAGGGGAACTCCTTTTCCCAAAGAAAATTGAGAGTAGCAGCTGCTGCTGCAGTAAAAAAGATAGCTACTAAAGGGCTTGACTTCTAGGAAGCTCTAGCAGCTCTTAACGAGCTCTGGCAGTTGACCTTGAGCAAAAGAGCCTTGAAGCTTTCATTTCACTGTTCCCTGATTGAGGGAGCCTAAATCTTTTAGCTGGTGATTGGGAGAGGCCTATATATGAGTCCAGTCAAGTGGACAAATCCAGAATGTAGAGGGTGGTGGAGAGATGGTGTTCACAGAACAGTGCCAGGGACTCGGCTGAGAACAACCTGAGAACAACTCAGGAATGATGGTGATGTGCCACAGGACACAGACCTCAGCAGAAACTAGAGCAACTTTTCCTATAATGTCAGAGGCCTTGTAGCTCTACAAAGAGAGGATGCAGATCTCCAGGTCTGAGGATGTAGGGGTTGCCTTGGGCCTCTGTTTAGGGCAGCAGGGGGGGTTGTGCTGGTGGATGACCTGTGCCATCACGTAAAGGAGTTGCAGGAGGATGTCAGCAAACTGTGTAGCTTCCAAGATGATGAGAATGAATGACTGGATTTTCTCAAAGACGTGTTAGCTCCAGTAGCCCAAACTACCGCCTGTAGTGAAGGTGTACAGACTCTGCCTGATTCATTGATTTGGGAAATGAAGACTCCCATGATGTCAAAGGCTGGAAGCTGGTGCCTTCTGGCCCAGGGTATAGCTCCTGTTCTGACTGCACATGTTCAAATACAGAAGAGGGGAAGTGTCCTCACTAGAGATGAGAAGCTGGGAGTTGTGTCAAATGTTGCATATGAGTCATGCAGAAACATCAGTGAAGTGAATGATAGTAGTGAGACACTCACTGCTTCAGGGCAAAAGACCTGTCATCTATAGATGCTTGCTGCTTGAGAAGAGGGGAAATAAATAGGAAGTGTACAAGAGGTGGAAACTGGGACAGGTGACTCAAGAAGTATACAGTGACACTCTCTAAGCATGCAGGGATGGGGTTAAGAAATTTGGAGCTGGTCTGTTGAGGGATGTAAAACAAGAAAGGATTCTACTGGTACATCAACAGCAAAAGGAAAAACTAGGGAAAATGTGGGACTACTCCTGAATGGTGGCAACAGGGAAAAGCTGAAGTACTCAGCCCCTTCTTTACCTCAGTGTTTGGTAAGGCTGCCATCAGTAATTCCAGGACCGTGGGACCCATGGGAAGTCCAGAGCAAGGAATATTTTATCTAAGTGGAGAAGGATCAGGTATGGGAACACTTGAACTAGATATACGCAAGCCCATGGGGCTTGATGGGATGCATCCATGAGTGCTAAGAGCTGGTTGATATCATTGCAAGACTACTCTCAATTACCATTGGAAGGTCATGGCCATCAGAGAGAGATTCCCAAGAGATGGAAGGAACCAAATCTCACTCCCATCTTCAACAGGGATCTGTGGAACTACAATCTAGTTAGCCTCACCTTGAATGCAAAGGAGAAGTTGGAATATATCCCTCTGTATATGTTTTCCAAACACATGACAGATAAAAAGGTAACTGGGAGTAATCAGAATGGACTTACAGTAGAGAAATGTTGCCTGACCAACCTGATAACCTATGATGACCTGACTGGCTTGAATGAGGGGACAGCAGTGGATGTTGTTTACCTTGACCCTGCTGATGTACACCCGGCAAGTTTGCTGATGATACAAAACTAGGAGGAGTAGCACATGGTTGTGCTGCTTTTCAGAAGAGCTTTGTCAGGCTGGAGAAATGGGCTGACAGGAATCTCCTTAAGTTTAACAAAGAGAAACATGAAGTTCTGAATTTGAGGAGGCAGAATAACCTAATGGACTAATGCATGCTGGAGGCTGAATAGTTGGGAAGCCGCTTAGCGGAGAAGTCCTGGGAATCCTCTTGGACAATAAATTGAACATGAGCTATCAAGGCATCCTTGCAGCAAAGACCAAAAATATAGGAAGAGTGTCAACAACAGGTTGAGGGAGGTGGTCCTCTCCAGCATTGGAGAGGCCACGTCTGGAGTGGTGGGTTCAGTTCTGGACTTCTGTAATGATCCTGACAAGAAGACAATTGGACAATTGGACAGCAAAGACCTAGTGACCCACAGATCTGTTCACCTGAGTACACTCAGGCCTGTGTTGTGCTGCTGCACCGGGTTACATGTCCAGTGTGACCTTTAGGCCTTTAATGTGCTCCACAAATCTCATAATTGCAGGACAAACTCAGACAGTACACTGTAGCAGAATATCCTGCAGATAGCACCCTCTTGGTATTGGTGATTGTGCCATCTGTGTGTCCTCTACCATTGCAGAAAAAAGTTATTTCGTGAACATCCTTTCCCTTTCACAGTAGAAATGATGAATAGAGTTACTTTCTTGTATGAAGATCCTTTAGTGGCTCAAATAACCAAGTGCAAAGAAGCTCTTTTTTTGATAGGGTCTACATGGTGTTCTGCATGTGGATTGCAGCCTGTTTGATGCTATATCACCTGCAGTTTCCACCATCTAAAGGGATGTAAAATTGTCCATACTACAGTTTAGAGTCTCTCTGTACAGCACTTTAGAATACATCTTAGAGTTAGAGTGTCTGTCTTACTGGAATCATTAGGGACCAGCACATTCTCGTGCAAAGGAACTCTCCAGTTCAATAAAGATATGATATACGAAAGTGAGCCTAGTTAAAGGCCACATAGACGATTAGGGGCTTGGAGCATCTCTTGTACAGGGAGAGACTGAGCTGAGACTGTTTCTGCTTGAAGGTCTTATCAATGTGTATGAATATCCAGTGTGAGGCAACAAAGAAGGAACCATCATTGTTTCAGTGGTGTCTCTTGCTCTGTCACTGGGCAATGTGTGGAAATCGTAATACAGGAAACTACATTTGAACATAAGGAAAATCTTATCATGAGAGTGGTTGAATACTGGAACAGGTTGTCCAGGGATTATGGAGTCTCTGTCCTTGGAGACAGTGAAAACATCATTACACATGATCCTGGAAAACCTACAGTAGCTGGCCTTCTTCTGAGTACAAGGTAATATCACACAATCTCCACAAGTCCATTCCAACCTTAGATTCTGTGAAGCAAATACTTTGAGGTCATGTTCATTTATCAGGTGTCTCTAAAGCATACAGTTCATCTGTATCTGTCTTTATAATGATAAATATCTATTTTATATATTGATGTGAGCACCTCCTTTTTATTTACAAGTCAGCTATATTGATGCTTTCTGCTTTCCACATTTTAATTTCTCTCACCCATTTTTACAGAGATATCAACAAGAAAGAAAAACATTTCAGCGCTTTATATGCAGCTCCATTAATTCTAGGTTTATTTACCTGCTTCTTTAAACATGATAAATATTCAGAATAGGTACATACAGTGCTACTAAGTGATAAGAAATTTACAATATTTACTTTTATGTAATGACAGTGTCTTTAATGAAGTACTTACTGAAGCCTTTATAGTTCCTCTTGAGATAGTGTTCCTTTTTTTTCTGAAAAGAGGTTTTTACCTGACTTTAGAATTTTTAGGAACTTCATTGTCATTTAGTTAAAACAATGCTCTTTTCCTAAAAAACTCAAAAAAAAAAAGATACCACAGCTGTTTTTCAAAAACACCTATTAGGACACACACACACACATACACACACACACAAAAAATATTTTAATGGAAGTTCTTGGAAAGTAACACATCCATATGAAAGCAATGATCACAAAAGACAACAAGTTCTTATGGTGAAGAAGCTTGGAATGGGTAATATAGTAAAACTAGTGAATGAAGTTCTCATAATAATGTTCAGATATTTCAGATGAGGGCAGAGGGAACTCTCTTTTTAGGTATGGTATTTAGACCAAAGCTGACTAAAGTACTTCTGCCATGTGACTGGGTGGTGCTTGGAACTCAGAACAGAAACACAAATAAGTGAAGGACTGAACTAACTGATTTATGGAGAAACCTTGAAAACATATTTTGATTTTTTCTTTGTTTGTTTTTAAAGATTTAATTAACATAGAATTGATTAAAGTTAAAATTAAGAATAACTTCCAAGGAAAAAGAGTACTTTGTGTTACAAGAATTCATGATATAGAAATTGGCAGTTAAGCTAATGAAAACATACAATAAAGGAAATTTGCTAGTTTACTGTTAGTTATCATTCACTGGTATTTCAGTCTGAGGAAAAATTTCATGGTGAAAAGGCAAAACAGTTGATTCATGAAGAACAAATGCTAAGATTGCAGACAAAATACTACTTTATCTCTGATTTCTTTCAAACATTTGTAAATAGTGTGTATGAATGTTTTTATGGTGGAATACTTCATCTAAGCTTAATATAGGATCAGCCAATCCTACCTGCAAGCAATTTCATTAGTATTTTAACACAAATGTAAAACAAGCTCAGAACAAAATATGGGGATGTGCTTAATATACTGCATTTGCTTCAATTTCTTCACTTTTCTGCTTTCTTAAAGCATTTCCACTGTCTTACAGCTGTATGTCCTCCCAGTAGACCATTAGATGCATTGGTAGGTGTAGAGTTAAAACTACACACTATTTCCTTTCCTGAATGGTTCACATCACTATAATTTCAATGAATGCAAAGGAAGTGATGATTAAGATCCTTAAGTTCCTGGGGAAAAGGACCCATTTTACAAGGGCCTCACGTGACAAACCTTGGGAATTCTCCCCAGTTAAGTAGCTAGCACAAACCTTCTGGAGAGACTGCATATATATGCAGAAGCTGTTAAGGAGAAAATGCTTTCTGCTGAAAACTAGCCTCTGTGCATTTGTGGGTGTGGTGCATGGTTGTGTGTATGCTAGTGCTCCATTTACTTAACAATTTGAATTCTATGACTTTTTTGAAGACAAGCAAAAAGTGGAGTTTGGAACTGTCCAGAACCCTAATAAGACTTTCACAATTTATCTAAACTGTATATTCTGTATATTCTGAAGTTATTTTCAAAGTAATAATTTTCAGCACCATATTAAAACTGTAAGAGCTTGGTACTCAAAAGTCACTACTTTAATACAGTAATACTAATTCTTAGATAAGTAAAGCTCCATTGTAACTGTGTGGCTGAATTGACTGTATGTTGAAGTAGAACAACTCTACCAGCCTGTGTCAAGAGTTAATTAATTCATTAATGAAATAATGGCAGACCGTTCCACTTAATGGCAATCATAACTACTAAGCAAGTATTCCACCCTAATTTTTTATTTGAACTCTGGTTTGACAAAACATGCTTACTTTAGTACAGTAGTGTGTATATTTCTGTGGTTTCCTTTGAGAATTGCTTAAAACATTAGTAGAAGATGTTATGGGAATAGTCCTTTAAATTTAAGTAAGTGGAAAATGCTATGAGGGCTTTGTAGGCGGGAACCTCTTTGAAATTAGTTTGTCATTTTGCTCCATATGATTCAATCCTAATTAAGCTGTCTTTCCCCTACGGCATTCTTGGCACTAGAATAAAGATTGTGTCCTTCCACACAGCTCAGGTGGACAGCCACTTCTACTTTGTGATGTTCTGAAATATTTAGGAGGTATTTTTGCATAATTTAAAACTTCTCAGGAACTTTTCATAGTGATCTTTAGAAAGATCATTGTGAAAAATGAAAAATTTCATTCTTAGTGGATAAATGTGTATTCAATGTAGCAGAATTTCACTCTAATTATCTATTATTTCCTTATCTTTTCCGGTATTGGAACACCGATTGAGTTGAAGGAAGTGTTTAGCAACTGAACTGAAATACACCATATAATAATTATGCCAATATCTACATAGGTGTGTTTATCAATGTGCAGGAGGACTTCATGTGACTTGAATGAGATTTGGAGGCCTCTTGTTAGTGGACATAACAGACTTTTTCAATATGAATGTCAAAGAAAAAGGATTGGGAACTGAAATCACTCCTAAGGTGTTTAAAGATATTTTCAAATCTTGTTAGTGTCGGATTTACCTGGATATCTTAAGGAAATGAACATTATGCAAACATATGACTATATTTGTTTTAACAGTTTTAAATATTTATCTCAATTATTATAGTTTCTACCAATCCTATAAAAACATACAGCTGAGTAAAGAGAAAATCTTTTAAAGATTCCACTAAAATGGTAATTTGCATTCACCTCTTATTAGACCTGTGTAAGTCTACTTCCTGGATGAGAATTATCTACTTTTTCAGTTTCTGTAGTTCAGGTTTTTTCATATGCAATTTTACTAAAACGTTATTACATTAAGATATACAAATCCATTAAAAGGCAAGATTTCCTAGTTAAAAAGACAGAGGAAAGCTGAACTATGACAGAAAGTGATGGTTGTATAAGTGATGTTTCAGAACTAAGAGGGATTGCACCAATAATATAAAAATATGTGGTGACTAGGAAACATGAAGACTTTCACTGGTAATGTGACTAAAAGCCAAATACTGTCTCAGGGTGAAAATAGGGAAAGTACAGTGCATACAGAGCTCTCATGAGACCATAGAAATCTTATCTGTCTCCTGCCTGCACGGGTACATGAATTTCAAGCTAATAGAAAAATATTTTCTGGTGTGATTGCCTTTATGTATCTGGGTTATTAACAAACTCTTTGCATTCTTGGGAAGCTTAGTGCTTTGTTATGTTAACCACAGGAGTATGACAGCACTACAATTCAATTTTTAAAACACAGTAAAAAGCCCCTATGAGGAGATGACAGTCACTGGAAAGCCTTTTGACTTGGACAAAGGTCAAGTAATCATCTGCAGCTGTTCTGAGACGTTTTCCTTCTTTGCTAATAAATAAGTAGAGGATTTAGTGATTGTGGAAGTTGTTGAGCTGATTTGGCAAGCTTCACAGGGAGCTAGTTAGCAGGGATCCCTGGAAATCTGCTCTAGAGGGTTTAGTGGTGCATGAGAGCCTATCATTTTTTAAGTCACTTTTTAAAAACCCAGGAACAGTCAATACCATTGTGCCACAATTCAAGCAAGCCAGGCAGAAGACTGGCCTGTCCAAACAGGGAACTCTGCCTAGAACTAGGGTGGAAACAGAAAATATATGACCTCTGGAAACAAGGTCTGGCTTCACAGGGAGAGTACAGAGCTGCAGTTTGAATCTGCAGGGGGAAAATGGGAAAATCCAAAGCCCAGATTGACTTGACACTGGCCAGTCTGGTGTTGGACAACAAAAAAAAGGCTTTTTCAAGTATGCCAACACCAAAAGGAGGTCAAAAGAAAACATTGGATTGATACTTAGAATGAATGGTCACATAAAAAGTGAGGAGGAGGAAAAGGTGGAGGCAGTTAATGACTTTTTTTCCTCAGTATTTAACAGGAAAAGATCTTGGGCTGACCCAACCTCAGAGTTGGAGGATCATGACTGGAGGAGCAGTGACATTCCATCTGTGGTCATTGAATTGCAAGGGAACAATTGTATCAATTGAACAATCATAAGTCCATGGGGACAGATGGGATTCACCTCAGAATGCTGAAAGAATTAGCAGATGTTGTAGCTGGACCCCTCTCAATTGATCAAGGGTCATGGGACTCTGCAGAAGTCCCTGTTGACTGGAAGCTAGCCGATGTTATACCCATTTACAAAAAGGGCCTGAGAGAAGACCCAGGAAACTACAGACCTATTAGTCCTATTAGTCTAACCTTATTCCCTGGAAAAGTTATGGGGAAGATCGTCTTGGGGAATACAGAAAGGCACTAAAAAAACAAAACAATTATCAGGCATAGTCATCACAGGGAAATTTCTTCCCAGAAAGAGTGATCAGGCATTGGAACTGTTTGCCCAGGGAGGTGGTAGAGTCACAGTCCCTAGGGGTGTTTAAGGAAAGGTTGGACCTGGTGTTTAGGGACATGATTTAGTGGGTGATATTGGTGGTAGAGGGATGATTGGACCAGATGATCTTGGAGGTCTTTTCCAACTTTAACGTTTTTATGATTCCATGATAGGTTCATCAAGGTAAAGTCCCATTTTAGTAGTTTGATCTCCTATAATAAGGTCACCTGCTTGATGGATGAAGGGAAATGTAGGTGTCACCTTCCTGCAGGAAGGTGACAAATGTAATCTTTATAGACTTCAGTAAGGTTTTTTGATACTTTTCAGTAAGGATCCTTCACAGCACCCATTTGGACAAATTGTCCAACTGTGAGATAAACAGGTTCATACTATGCTGGGTGATGAACTGGTTCCATGGCAGAGCTCAAAGGGTTATAGTAACTGTGGCTACATCTGGTTGGTAGATGGTCACCAGTGTTGTTCTCTAGTACTCAATTCTAGGGCCAGTGCTGTTCAACATTTTTATCAATGACCTGGATGCAGGAGTAGAATGCATCCTTAGCAAATTTGATGATTATATTAAACTGAGAGGTGCTGTTGACTCTCTGGAGGTATGAGAGTCCTTGCAGGGGGATCTAGATAGATTGGAGCATTGGGAGATCAGCAACAGCATGAAGTTCAACAGAGGTAAATGATGGGTTGTGCATCTGGGCTGGAGTAATGCTGGACAGATACAGATTGGGAGACAAGTGGCTAGAGAGCAGCTCTGCAGAAAGGGATCTGGAGGTGCTGGCCAACAGCAGGCTCAACATGAGCCAGAAGTGTGCCCTGGCAGCGAAGAGGGCAAAGTACATTTTGGGGTGCATTAAACATAGCATAGCCTGTTGGTCAAAACAAAAACAAAAACAAAAAAAAAAAAAAAAAAAAAAAAAAACAAAAACAAAACAACAGTGATTCTCCTGAAATAATTAACATTGGTGCAGCCTCATCTTGAATATTGCGTGTATGTCTCCACAATATTAAAAGGATGTTAAGGCGTCTGATAGCATCCAGAGGAGGGCAACAAAGGTGGTAAAAGGGCTAGAAAACCTGTCCTTTGAAGAGAGACAGAAGACACTTGGGTTGTCTAGTGTGGAGAAAAGAAGACCGAGAGGCAACCTCAATGCTCTCTACAACCACCTGAGGAGAGGAAGTGGAGAGGGAGGTCCTGGTATTTTCACCTTGGTAACTAATTACAGGACATAAGGTAATGGCTCAAAGATGCACCAGGTGGGGTTCAGACCATATATAAGGAAAAATTCAGACTAGCTGATTTTTGGAAGTCCTTTCCAACTGAGCTATTCTATTCTATTCTATTCTATTCTATTCTATTCTATTCTATTCTATTCTATTCAAGTGCTGAGCCACTATCCAACATATTTGAGAAATAGTGGCAGTCCAGTGGAGTTCCCAACTGATTGGAAGAGGGGAAATATAACTCCAATGATGATCCCAGGAATAACAAGGCAGTCTAGTCTCACCTCTGTGTCTGGCACGTTCATGGAGCAGATCCTCCTGGAAACTCTGCTAAGGCACATAGAAAATAATCAGGTGGTTGGTGACAGCCAACATGGCTTTACTAAAGACAGACTGTGCCTGACAAATGTGGTGGACTTCTACAGTGGGGTTACAGCACTGGTGGATAGGGGAAGAGCAACTGATGCCATCTATCTGAACATGTACAAAACATTTGGCACTGTCCCCTATGATATACTTGTCTCTAAATAAGAGAGACATGGATCTGCTGGATCGACCACTCAGTGGGTAAGGGATTGTCTGGATGATCGCATTCAAAGAGTTGTGGTCAACAACTCAATGCACAAGTGGAGATCAATATCTAATGGTGTTCCTCAGGGGTCAGTATTGGGATTGGTGCTGTTTAAAATCTTGGTGGGTAACATGGACAATGGGATTGAATGCACCCTCCTCAAGCTGTCGATGACACCAAGCTGTGAGGTGTGGTTGACACGCTGAAGGGAAGGGAAGACATCCAGAAGGACTTGGACAGGCTTGAGAGGTGAGTCTGTATAAATCTCATGAAGTTCAACAAGAGTAACTGCAAGGTCCTGCATTTGAGCTGAGCCAAATTCAAGCACAAATACAGGCTGGGCAGCGAATGGATTGAGAGCAGCCCTGAGAAGGACCTGGGTCTGTTGGATGATGAGAAGCTCAACATGAGCCAACAATGTGCATTTGCAGCCCAGAAAGCCAACTGTATCTTGGGCTGCGTCAAAAGAAGCATGACCAGCAGGTGGAGGGAGGTGATTCTTCCAGTACCTTCCAGTACGTAAGGGGGCCTACAAGAAAGCAGGAGGGACTCCTGCTTGACTCTTGCTGACTTTGTCAGGGAGTACAGTGAGAATACAAGCAGTAATGACTTCAAACTAAAAAAAAGGTAGATTTAGATTAGGTATTAGGAATAAATTCTTTTCTATGAGGCTGAGAAGGCAATGAAACAGGTTGTCCAGAGAAGTTGTGGATTCCCCATCCCTGGAAGTGTTTAAGGCCAGGTTGGATGGGGTTTTGACCAACCTCATCTAATGGAATGTGTCCCAGATCATGGCAGAGGGGTTGGAATTAGGTGATCTTTAAGTTCCCTTCTAACCCCAACCATTCTAGGATTCTATGATTCTATTCTACATAAAAGATGTGACAAAGTTGTATGGAAATTATTGTCTAGTTCCTGGATTTTTAAAAGGTAGAGTGCTCTAAAGTATTAGGTAAACATCAGTATTTAAATCTTTCCCATTTTTAAAACACAATTATTTGTGTTTGCATTTGTGATTGCTGTTTTAGTTCCTCTATTTCCATTCCAACCACCTAAAAAGTGAAGCAGAAATACTTACTTTTCTGCTTTTACATTCTCAAAATGAAAATTCCAGTATCTCTATCTTGGCAGCATTTTGGGTATAAAAAAAAGCAAATATAAGATTTAAACGAAATGGCTAAGGTAAATAAACAGAAATAGTATGTAACATCTGTGTTTTGTTTTGTTTTGTTTTGTTTTCATTTGTTTGGTTGGTGGCTTTTTTTTGTGTTTGTTTTTGTTTTTGTTTTTCCTGAAAATGATGAGAAATTTTGTGCAAGTTAAATATTGTGTGGGTTTTGTTTTGTTTTGCTTTATACCTGGATATGTACAAATAAATCTTTGTCTTGTTGTACTCAAGACAACTGTGTTATATTTTCAGTATATCTTTTGTGTTAGTGTTGATGAATGGATGTGCATAAATGTTATGATATTGATTTTGAATTATTTTGCTTAGCAGAAGCTGTTTCTAAGCGTGTTTATTACAATTATCATTACCTTTCTTTCTGCAGGACACCAAAATCAAAATCAGATTTTTGTCCTTCTTACTGCATTAGACTTTAAAATAGCATTGACTACTGCCCGCTTATTAATCTAATGGTATATATTTCTTTTTCGTGACTTTTATATAGCACACCATACTCTTGTGATCCTTTCTGAAGCATTATTGTTGTCAGTCTGACTTTTCTGCATGAGAGCTGATAGTGGTAAAATATAACCAGAATTCACTGGTATCTTGTTCCTAGGGGTGTTGTTTGTTTCCACCCAGTAAATTTAATTTGCCAAAATATCTAAATGTTACAGCCCACTTATTCAGAATGAAATATAAAAGGATTATATTATGTGATTTTTACCCATGACTGGATTCAAAGTAGATGGCAGGACTTTGGACTCTTTGTCTTGTAACTGTAGTCCCAACAAAATTTCTTGTGTTGTCTGATATTGACTGATATTTGTTCTATTTTTATTTTGCATTACAGTTGCAAATAACTTTATCTGCTTATGGATAACTTGTTCCCAAACTAATTTGCCCTCTTGTTTTGATTCCTTTTTTTTTGTTTTGACAGATATGTTTCTTTGGGCCTCATTACTGTATGTGCTAGTTTAAACAATGTTGGCTACCCAAGCTCCCTGTGATAAAACAATTAGACAGAGATTTCTATCTTAACTTCTGACAGTTACTATGTTAGCCTGCAAAATGGCTTTGTGATCCTAGTGAGCAATCATTTCTCACTGATTTTATTTTTTCACACAATCTTTGTGTGTGTGTGTATAGCAGAATATATCAACCTCCCTCTTACATTTTTATTAGATAGTTACTGGCTTTGAATTAATATTATACTGTACTCCTAAGTACATTACTTTTGGTATAGAGGGTTTCAGATTACCAATTTGCACAAAGTGGGTCAATTCTAATTTGAGGAGCATTGGTGCAGCTGACTGCAGTTTCACAGCTTACGTGCCTGCATGGAGCACTTCTCTGGATCCTTGCCTTTTTTTCCTGGGAGCATCTACCCACAAGGAAGCAGAACCAGGTTGGCTGAGTTAACAACACTCATTGACAGCAAGGAAACAGATGTGACACTCAAAAGCTTCATATTTAATCACATATGAAAAGGTAGTTTATTGAATACCTTCCAATACAGGGAAGGATAATATGGTACAGAGAATGTGATTTGACTAATTTACACATAGTGGAAGAAATGGGCAGCCAGAAAGAAAGACTAGCATCATGTGTCGTGTTCTTCAGGAAAGAGAGTAAGCAATGTATTTCCTAAACAAATTAACCCTGATATCTCCACTTCTAAATATAAATAAAAGGATTCATGTAAATAGGACAAATTTCATCTGACTAACATTCTTAACTAATTTTCATACATAATTGTATGCTATTATCAACTACATAAAACAGTTTTCAGGGACACTTATCCTCAAAAAAACTACAGAGACAGAAAAAGTGCATACATAGTACTTTTTAAAAATGTGAACTTTATAAACCTGTTGCATAGACTTGCTGACATATAGAAGCAATTTCGGCTCGGATTTTAATTCTGAGCTAAATTTCATGCCTGAACAAATTTTAGCATTCCCAGTAGTGAGCATGAGCCTTTTAAGTGAAAGATGAGAATCTTACTCTCTCTCTATCGCCGTGTTGAATGGTACCACAGTTACATCAGCAAACAGAGACAAACATTTAAGCTTTAGAGAGTCAGGTTTATTTTATAGGTAGGAATGAGAGGGGTGGGGGGGGGGGGACAGACATGACATGACGTCAGGTCTTGCTACTGTTTCTATTATTTCTTCGCACAATTAAATTCTGACACTCCACTGTTTATTTCATAACTGCATGGGAATAACAATATATACTGCATTTCTTAAAGTGCTTTGAAGTTTAAAAGGGAAAAGTTTAAAAAATAAAGTAAGTTATTGTATAACTTGCTCTAGTGAAATAACAGTTTAACATTGAAAAAAAATAGAAACACATTTGCATTATAAATTAAAGAAACTCTATATCCTTTTTAAGAAAAACAAAGTAACATGACTAATGACAAAAAAGAAATATTACTTTTAATAATCTTTGAAGGTCATCTATGCCTTAATTTTCAAATAATTTCCAAATATAAATTAGACTTTGGTCAGTTTCCTAAAAGTAACAGCGTATATCAAAGCTTTAAAATATATGTAAACTTTACATTTCTTTGAATTTAAACAATACCAGTCTTCATATCAGTTTTAATAGCAACATGGAAATCCCTGCGTGGCTGGCTTTTCTTCATTCTGAAATTTGACAGATTCTGCTGAAAGTAGTCACCACTTGTAATCACATTGTTGCTGCAAAATTCCACATCACAAATAGGATTACATTAGGCAACTGGGGAAAAAATAATAATAAAAATAATAATAATAAACTGTGGCTTTAAAAAACCAACCAACCAGCCAACCAACCAAACAAACAAAAAACACTTTTCACCTTAAGTCTTTCCTGATGCCATCAAGAGAAAATTTACTATTGGTGTCAATGAGAAGAGTATGGGATCTTTCTATGTCTTAAAAAAATAAAAATAAATAAAATAAAAAGAAATAAAATCCTAACTACAAGCTCTAAATTTAAGCAGTATGTTTTGATAGTCAGCATATATCATCTTGGGATGTTTCTACAAGTCTGCTTATTGTCAGATATGGGGCCAAGATGTGAGTCCTTCCCAATCACTTAAGAAAGTGCTATATATAAAAAGTATACATGGAAGTAATTCATTAGGAATGAAGACAAGCAGAAGTTCTGAGTTCAATTTTATTAATTACAGGTGAAAAGGACCTAAGATACTATTTCTGATCCCTTGACCTGTCACAGCATTTGAATTTGGAATTAGTTTTGAATTTCAGATTGTGTCTGGTAAGGATATGACTTATTCAAAGCTTTTGATCGTTACTTCAAGACTTTCAGAAAAGCCAGATTTACCTTTATCTTACTTCAAGTAGTCTTGTTAGAAAGCTGTAAAAGGATTTTAGCTAAAACATGTCTCCAGTGTTACTTTAAGCTGTGTCTTGATGGCAAGTTTTTTGTTCGTGGTAGTGTAGGGGGAGGGGATTGTTTATTTATTTATTTATTTATTTTCCCCTTAACTGCTCCTTTCTCCTCAGAGCTTTTAGTAATATATCATGTATATCTGAATTCCAGTCATATGAAACTCAGAGTAAGTCTCCCACAGACTTTCCAGCAAGACAGCTGGATCGAGGGTAATGTATAACTCCCAATTCAACATTTATCTAAAATTAAATGAATGAAGAAGAAAATCCTCTTATTGCTGAGGCTAGGAGAGCCAGGGCTAAGCCTGGCTGAGAAAAAGGGGAACAAAGATAAGAAAGGTAAGGAGAGACTGGCAAGAAAATACGGAGAAGGCCTGGAAAAGAATGATAAAGGGAATTTAATGGTGCATAATGATATTTTTTTCTGTTTAAAATCTTACATTCTGATTGATCACTAGTTGCTGTACATGAAGCATTCACTAGTATATTGGTGATGTGGGTTAGCCAGCACAAAAGATCCTAACTCGGGCAGTAATGAAGGATGAGTGCTTAGTAATGAAAACTAATCACTTGAAATAAATGATTTCCCACCTCAATTTTATACTGCAGTGCCTTTGTGGTCTTTCCACATCTGTATGTGAAAGAGTGATTGTGTTATTAGCTGTACAAGTTGTATTGTCTGTGCTGCTCAAATCTCTAATGATATTTTTTACTTCTGTTTAAGTTGCATAAAGCAACCAGGCAGAATGCTACTAGTTAAAAATACTAAATTTCCCATACGAAATTGATCAAATTTCTACTTCACTGCACTTCAGCATATCTCAGGTTTGCCATCTATGCAAGAGAGATACAGGCAGAGACACAATGTATTCCTGGCAGGAATATAGACAAGTTATATCACTTAATGCCTGCTGAACACTGTGTATCCTAAGATGAACACGTTAACTGTTATCACAGTCAACCCTGTGTTTTTATCACACCCAACCCTGTGAGAAGGTGTTGAGGATAATCACATTGCCATAGAATAATGGTAGGTTGACAGGGGCTTCAAAAAAGCTTGAAGCCCTCAGCCCAAGCAGGTCCAGTTTCCGTGAGGTAGTCCAGGGCCCTGTCTAGCTGACTTTTCAAGGACGGAGTTTCCACAACCTTCTGGACACACCTGTTCCTGTGCTTCACCACTCTCAAGGTGGAAAAAATATCTTTTATCTAAAAAATTAAGAGATTACTAGGTAACCATTAATTTTGTAATATCTATTTGGGGGAAAATTGCTACAAGTCACTAGAATGTCTTCTCTTTGCTTGATTTTCTCTAGCTGTATCCGGTATTTGGATTCACTCAGAACTGTCTGCTGAGACCTTGGTAACAGCTCCAGGCTGATATTTCAGAAGGAGTTGCCTGCACTCACCATGTTGCCTTTGTTCTGAAAGCACTCTGCACTTCATCATAAAATGAGTTCTACTGCATCATACAAATTACTTGTACTTGTTCCTCAACTGCAATTTCTTCTCTGGTAGGAAATTGACTGCAACTGGGAGTTCTGTTCATAAACAACAGCTTTAGGGAGCCTCTGCATTCCACGTGAGCCAACGAAGATATCTCCCTCCCTCCCTCCCTCCCTCCCTCCCTCCCTTCCTTCCTTCCTTCCTTCCTCCATTCCTTCCTCCCTCCTTCCCTTCCTTCCTTCCTTCCTTCCTTCCTTCCTTCCTTCCTTCCTTCCTTCCTTCCTTCCTTCCTTCCTTCCAAGTCATCAAGTCATGCACTAGCAAGTTCAAAAAGATGGAAGATACAAAATGCTGTTTCCTCTCTCTAGGGTGGTTTAGTGCTTTCAACTCTGCTTATGAGAGTAACACTCCTGCATAGATTTGCATTTTATGAGTCCTGAGCAACAAAGTAACTGAGAAATGGCTGTCTTGCCCTTTGGAGCCCTCCTTTATTTCATCGCTGTGGCTCCAGCCACAAGAGAACATTTGGAGCTGCATGATAATGCACATAGGAGAATATGCCATGATTATTAATACTTTTTCTTTCTAATTTGACTGGTTAACATTGGGCTGGATTTTACAGTAATAAAATAAGCTTTCTATCTACATTTTTCTAATGAGGAACAAAAGTCTCATTCTAGTGTTGTATTGGGATATGATCTTCTGTTGGGAGTGACAGATTACTTGGGTACTACTTTCTGAATGTCCCTGCAGGGCAGCAGTTCAGCAGTATTTGCAAGATAGTACAGAAATTCAGTTCAGAAGCCTGTGATGTTGAAAATGAACTTCATAATATATAGCTTTCTAGCTCTGGAAGTAACATAGGCCTATCTGCTATTGTCTAGGGGCTCTATCTTGCAACTGCTACTTGCATAATCAATCCTAAATATGTACATGGTAAATTAACAGTCAATAAGTTTATCTAGGAAACTGAATAATTAGCATGAAAAGGATGTGCATGGTATAAAAATATAAAAAGAGAGATGCCAAATCAGGGCATGATTTAAGCTTTACTCTCTCCCTTGTATTTTGCTCTTTTTTAATGAGACTATTCCTAAAACTATTTAGGTTTCTATCTATCTGGTAAAAGCATAGATGTCCTTTCTGAGACTTTTCTCATCATGCTATCTCTTTCAGATTTGAAATAATGAAGATGGTCATGAATTACATATCTTACATAACATTGGGTTTATAGTCAGTATATTCAGCAGCTATACTGACAGAAGGACCTTACTCTTGGCAGTTTGTTCATGCTTCTTCCTCTTTGGTATAAGGGCTTGTACATACCTTTCCCACAGCTGGAGCCTGGCTAATGTTTGATTCTTGATGTGGTACAATGTTTTGAGACCTCTTTGTCGTGCATCGTGCTCTGTGTGTGGGTGTTTTTCGTTTGTTTGTTTGATTGATTGATTGATTGATTGATTGTTGTTGTTGTTGTTTTCCAAGTCTTGGTAATCAGATGTCAGAAGAAAGCATGTTTCATTGTCCTACACCTCTTCATTATTTTGTTTGTAGGGGAATCTTTTTGAAAGATACGCTTATCAATTACTCTTGTATGAGCTCGAATTTATTTACTACTATTCTGAACATTTAACATCTTTAGAAGTGCACAACTTATTCTGAGAAATAATTTGCTCTTGAAAATATTTTCTGTGGTCATTTTGAAAGCTTACTGTCTTGTTACTTATTGAAGGTCCTGGCCTTATGTGTCTCTACTGGTTTTTGTCTATCTTTCTACCCATGTCAATATAAATAATACTAGTTATTCACAATAAGTTTTTTTTGAGTCTTGACATCCAGTATTAAAAAAGCATATATATATATAGTTGTTTATGGAAACATTGCTTCCTTTGCGGATGTTTACCATGTATTTTTCTTTTGAAGTATTCGATAGAGACTTCTAGCTATTCTAACTACCAGCTAAACTCTGTTATTCAACCTTTATGGGATAGCAGTGCAGAATTCAAACTGACTTGATAGTCTCCTGTGAGTTATGTAAGAGACGGAGGAAGATAACAGTTTTCTTGAAGCTACTGTCGGGACAGTATGTCTGATGAAATGCTTAATCTATGATAGTTTTATGGTGGTATGTTTTAGTTTGTTTCCCTACCAAAAGCTTAAATAATGTGGGACCGTTTTTGTAGTTTGCAGCAGAAAAGTCTGTTTGCCCCTAAACTTCTGAAGAAAGCTCTGTATTTTTGTTCTCCTACTTTGTGACCTGGCCTGCATTTTCCCACTCGTGTCATAACTACTTACTAGCTTGCAATCAGCCTTGACCACTATGTTTAATATATGGTGTATATACTGTCAAGAAGTTTCCAGAGACTTCAGTCCAAAAATAGCTCAATATAGTCCTGGCAGAACTCCCTGTTTACTATAAGGTTTTATTCTGGTTGACCACTCTTATGTATTTAACCTGTTGGATGCTTACTTCTTTCTAGCTTGCTGAGAAACAGCTGGGTGTTTTCCATTCTGAAATGGTCTTTCTGACCATCCCAACAGTATAAAGGCCAGGAGGAACCCTCACTGATTTTTGTCCTTTCTGATTCTCTCTTGGAGTCTTTCTATTGCTCTCTAGAAATTGGAACATAACGGGCTTACTATGAGCTTTCTTTGTATTTCAGTCAAATATAATTCTTCACATACTTTTTCAGCTGCTATGTTTTAATATTGTAAAGTGGCTTCGGAGAAGAAGCCAGCATGTGGATGTTAATCCTTTTTACGTGTATTCAAAGGGATCATTTTCTACTGAGTTTTCTCTCTCTAAACATGTCCATCAATTTTTTTACGTGGAATATCTGTGATAAGTTGTTCTTCCACGATGTTTGTGCATCTGTTTCATTGCAAATGATATATTTGATACAAGGATATTGGTTTGTTGCTTGCGTGGTAGTTAATCAATGACTGACTATGTCAAATATACAAATTTTTATTGCAGTTCCATCTAGATTTGTACTTAATTTTACATGTTTAGCTCTTGTTTACAGAAGAATTATACCAGAGCTTCTACTATCCTATCTCAGGATTTGTACAGTGGAGGTTATCATGTGTAACAAGTCCTTTTGGGGCATTTAATCTACCTGTTGGTATACAAAATGAAGTGTAGTAGCCACTTTCTGTAGCAGTCATTGGTGTCTGATTTTGGCATTCTAATTGGACTATTTCTGATTCAGTCAAGTCATGAAATAACATTTTCCATTGCAGAACTTTGGCTGTGAGCATTGTTTAAACTGTGTGGGGTTATGCAAATAAGCTGCTTGAAGGCCTATCATGCAGCTTTTCCAGCTCATGGTCTCTGTAGCTTTTGCAGTGATGTGAAGCTTATCTCATTTTTGTTCTTTCTGGTGGACATGATTTTTCTATTTTTTTTTCTCTTTTATTGCTTGGAGTATTTTCTGCATTTTCATGTGTCATGTGTCTGAAATTCATCACAGTCTTGCCAAAACTTTATGATGCTCTTTTAGTAGCTTTGCCTTGGAGAGGCTACAGTGAATACTTGCTTTTAACAACTTTGTTTACTTTTGTTTTTGTTTGTGTTTTTGTTATATGAATCACTTATTCTGGTTGAGTGATTCCTAAAATTCCTAAGATTACACAAGGATTTCTTCTTTCCAAAGGCAATTCTGTATGAACTGAAATCTCAGACTTTACAGCTGACCTTGGATCTTTGTTGTTCTCACTGCTGCTTACTTTGATCCTGTTGATACTATGATCCTGTTGATCATCATAAAATGACAATTTATCCTTTTTACAATTATAATGGTTTGCCATTGTAAAATGGCAATTTGGCTTTGTTAGATTATAATCCCATTTCCCTCCTTTGCACATTCTGAAGAAGGCTTTAACCTTGTCTGCGCTAGAGAGGTTCTGCTGCACTATCATCAAATCCCCTAGTGTAGACAGAGCATGCTGACACAAGCTCTTTGGCTTACTTAATAACACCAGGTCCCTGAATAAGAACAAAAAACATCCTTTATTAGAATTATTACATCTACGTCAAGGTTTTGCTGTCACAAAGGCATCTGAGGGGAGTGATTTTTTTCACACCTTGAGCCAACACAGGCAGGCCTGAATCCACATTATAGTCACGGCTTTTATTATTGTCTTGTTTTCTGTGTTCTGCTCTTTTTTTGTTGCATCTGTTGAGAGATTATTAGTTGCCTGGTTTACCTAGCATCACTGTCATACATAGACTCAGCAATTTACTGCTTTTTTACCTCCAAAAAATTTCAAAACACAGAGAAATCTTCTTGAATGGGGTAAGAAAGAGAGCAGTAATCTCAAATTTTGCAGACCAATTTTCTAAAATATGCATGGGTCAGGGTATTTTTGTTGTTTGTTTCTTCAATTGTAAAGTATCTGTGATTCAAATTCATATATAGCTTCATCATAGCATAAATCCTCAGAAAGATGCTCCCAAATACAAAATATTATTCTTAAAAATATCATAGAAAAAATGATAATTTAATATTTTTTTTCAAACGTGAAGAAGGAAAAACACATACATTCTTTAAAAGGGAGTTTTCACAAAAAAAAAAAAAAAAAAACATTCTGCAGTTTGTCTCTCAAACTCCTCCCCAATCATAAATGTATAAAAGCTCACCTGTCCAATATTCCTTTATTATCTTAATAGGATATGTTTGCTTTTATTGAACGTATTCAGAGAAAGTAGTTATTCACAACACCGTGTTGTTTCTATTTTTCCCTGCAGATCCTCTGTGTCACTTCAACCACAGCACCTCTTCAGTATTTTGCATTTAATATTGTATGTATTTTGATTAAATTTTCCTTTATTTTCACATCTGCATTAGCAAATTATCTGAGCTGTGCTCTCTACAGCTCTTAGATGGCACTTTCTGTGAGTTCAAAATGCTCTGGACAACATTTAATCTGCTGCTTTTTTATTCCTATGCCACTTGAGTGTGCCAGTGTCAGTCTTTGTGTCTGCTGCTTTGCTTTCCTTTTTAGACAGCATTCTGGCAATTTTGTAATTTCTCTTTTGTCATCTATAGACCTCATAGTTGCTAAATACATGCCTTGTCATGCTCATCTCCCTGGGAATAGATATCTGATAATTTACCATGATCTTTAACAAAGTTATTTCAAGGCTTTCCTGTAGCATCAGCAAGAAAGAAGGGCACAAGGGCAGGCTGCTCCTGCCACAGGTAGGGTTGAACAAGGTAGAAAGGACATGGCCGGGATGGAGAGCTGTGGGGAAAGCTCTGCTAAGCCAGACTTTTGTCTCCTGATTTTGCCCATGAGAGGGAAAATATGGATCTGAAATCTGACGATTTTACCAGGAGGAATAACCCTCTGCTCAGGTCCTGCCCAGCAACAGCTATGAAAAAAAAAAAAAAAAAAAAGCAGAGATCCCAAAGTTTCTGGCCAGGATACAGCACCCCTAACAGGAAGTTTTTCTGGTATAAGCTCTCCCCTTCCACAGTGAGCAGTAGGCTGCATCATGACATAATAAATGAGCACACATTCATTTTTTGCATTCGGACTGTAGTTTGAATTTGAAATTTTGATTCCAGAGAGTTACTTATCAGTCCTATCCAAAAAATCCTTTTTTCTAAATGGTTAGGAAATTGTGAAACAAGATAATATTTTTGT
The DNA here is from genome assembly GCF_009769625.2 of Cygnus olor. Lineage (NCBI taxonomy): Eukaryota > Metazoa > Chordata > Aves > Anseriformes > Anatidae > Cygnus > Cygnus olor. The sequence continues at coordinate 57,780,000 of NC_049170.1, forward strand.
TTCTTTCAGTACCTACAAGCATTCTTATCCTCAGAACATTCCTGCAAAGTGAAAATATTATCTTTGTTACAGGGGGAAGTGAGACACACACATACACACACACGCACACAAATAAAAAAAGTTTTCCAAAACACCTAAAAGTCTTTTGACCCAGAACCATGAAGTCTGGAAATTTTATCCAAAGTGAGGGCATGCATCATGGTAAAAGCAGAAATTTGCTTTACGTCTTCTAAGACTTAGACTACAGTATGGAAAACCCTATTGTCCCTCCTTTAGTATTAGGAACTTTTAAACATTTGTTTCAGTGAGTGTGTGTGGTGAGTCACTCACCCTTCCTAAAAATGAACCAGTCAGACAATGTTTTAAATTGGAGGATAAATTAATGGATTTTAGAGCAATGGAACTTTGGAAGCACATTTGTCCATATGGTGTTACTTATAATAGCGTATACTGTATTTTGAGTTCTGCATATTTTGTAGTTTTGCAAGAAGATGCTTCTGGCATTTCCCCAAGATAGGACTCATACTTAAATGCTATAATCTACCTTGTGAGACATTTCAGCTATCTACATAGGGCCAAGAGCTTACTTCCCACACAATCAAGCACTGCTGAATAATATGTAGATATGATGAAGACCCCTGGGCACTTCTGCAAAACCCATAGTGTTTGCAGTAACTTCAAAACAGAAATTGTTTTATTTTGTACAATCTTATTACATATTAATAATAAATATTTCAGGACTATCTCTTGATCTGATGAGATGTCTACCTGTTTCTTATTTTGTAGCTTTTAAAATATCTGTAGTAGTCATGTTAAATCATCAGATATGGACAGCCCAAAGCCTGTACAAGTTTAAATCACATTTCCCATGTTTATTTTGTCTGGGGAGATAGCTTGCAAGAAAGTAAATAATGTAGTTCCCAAACTGAGTTCTACTCTTTCAAAAGACTTGAAGACTGTATTAAAAGTGAAACTTTAGAAAACAATAATAATATGAAAGACTATAAACTACCAAGCCAAAATGACAAAACCTGTAAAGACAACTAGCAAAAAATAAAAAAATCTGGAAAGCTACAAGGGAGGTGAAAGAGTGGAAAATTAAACAACTTCTTTTGAAATAATTTTTAAAATTCAAATAATGCTTTCCCATATCTTTTGTTCTGAGTGCCAGAGTCTGTGTACTGAAAGAACTGTCACTTTAATGAGTTTCAAGACTTTCAAATGGAAGTATTTAAAACTGAAATCAACATATGGGGGAGGCAGGTGGTCATTTTCCTCAATAATGGAATATGATATGAGTTCATTTAGAGTACTAAATTGAATAGCAATAGGTTCCAAAATACAGAAGCAAAACAAGCACAGCACTCTCCATGTTTTAAAAGACATTATTAAGGTTGTTTCATGGCTGCATCTGCAAGTAGATAGATATTAGCTCTTTCAAGAGAAGTAAAACTACAAAATCAGTGCCTTTATTGCTATATTTCTGAAAATAGCCCAAGTCATAAAAAAAATAAATAAAAAAAATGTTCTAGAAATTAACAAGAAATAGGAAATGAATTAATAATAACTTTCAGAATGTACCTTATGGTCTATGATCTCATCTGGAAATACACTGGATCAACTAGAGAAATTTGTCACAAGAGTTAAGGTAACTTTGCTGAAATGCTTAGAAATAAATCAGAAACACAAAGAACTCGCGAAGGGGAGTGGAGAGGCAGGTGACCTATTCACTGTAAACACTAGTGATAGGACCTGCAGGAATGGTGTTAAGCTGAGGCACGGGAAGTTTAGGCTGGACATCAGGAAGAGGTTCTTCACTGAGAGGGTGGTCGCACACTGGAACAGGCTCCCCAGAGACGTAGTCACTGCACCAACCCTGTCTGAATTTAAGAAGCGATTGGACTGTGTACTTAGTCACATGGTCTAAACTTTGGGCAGACCTGTGCAGTGCCAGGAGTTGGACTAGATGATCCTTATGGGTCCCTTCCAACTCGGGATATTCTATGATTCTATGATTCTATGATTAACTCCTTAAAGTCCTGCATGATTTATAGTCTTCTAATTCTTCTGTGTACTGCATTATGTAGTTTGCAGCAAACAGTGTAAGAAAAATCACATGGTTATAAATTCTATTACAACTTTTCATCAAGTTATTCATAATTGTCTATCTCCATGACTCTAGGAGTTACCATTTCCCTTTGAAGACTATTTTGTGCTCCCACAAGATGCCCTGGGCCAAAAATTACCTCCTTTCAGAGAACCCAAACTGAGATGAGGAACAATTTCATGTAGAAGCTACTACTTCCATTCATTTATGCGATGCTATTGGACTAATTTGAGGGAATCATCTCATCTGTAAACTTGTAGTTCAGTTTGCTTTAGGAAAGTACACCTGTAAGAACTTCTGTGTATTAAGATTACATGCATAATACTGTAAGAAAAAAAAATAGAGTATGCATACTAACACCCTTCACAGCCCTCCTCCAGAAAGGAAAGGAAAGGAAAGGAAAGGAAAGGAAAGGAAAGGAAAGGAAAAAGGAAAGGAAGGAAAGGAAAGGAAAGGAAAGGAAAGGAAAAGAAAGGAAAGGAAAGGAAAGGAAAAAAAGGAAAAAGGAAAGGAAAAAAGGAAAGGAAAAAAGGAAAGGAAAGGGAAAGGAAGGAAAGGAAGGGAAAAAAGGAAAGGAAAAAAGGAAAGGAAAGGGAAGAAAGGAAGGAAAGGAAAAAGGAAAGGAAAAAGGAAAGGAAAAAAAAGGAAGGGAAAGGAAGGAAGGAAGGAAGGAAGGAAGGGAAAGGAAGGGAAGGGAAGGGAAGGGAAGGAAAGGAAGAAAAGGAAAGGAAAGGAAAGGAAAGGAAAGGAAAGGAAAGAAAGGAAAGGAAAGGAAAGGAAAGGAAAGGAAAGGAAAGGAAAGAAAGGAAAGGAAAGGAAAGGAAAGGAAAGGAAAGGAAAGGAAAGGAAAGGAGGGAGGGGAAGGGAAGGGGACACAGGAATAATAGACCTTCTCTTAAGGGGACCATGTGCTACATGTAGACGGTTAGAAGCATAGTCCAGGAGCCTATAATAGAAAAAATGATCTATGAGAAATCTGAGCCCAGTTTTTTAGATTTGGGATGTTTACTCTGCTATACTGGTATGCTGCTTTTCTTTCCTCCTCCTCCATCCTGGCAGGTTAGCTTACCCATCAATAGTGGTGTCTCAGCTGTGGCTGCATTATACTCCTATTGAGGATGAGTAAGAGAGGACTGTAAGCAGCTGAATAGAAGCCATTCCCACTTACAGCAAAATCCAGCAATATTGCCAGTAGATCAAGCCAAAGTAAGCAGCTGCTTCCCTGTCCCTTATCCTCTCTGTTCAGCCTCAGCTCTCAAAAAATTTGCTAACTTTGGTGTATGCCCCTGGAAAAGCTGTTGCTGTTATAAGAAATTAGAATGTGCAGATTTTGATCTCTCCTCTTACAGCATCATACATTTCCTGATATTTTTGGGGATGATAATAATTTGGTCGGGGTCTCTGCTTGCTTGCTCACTTTTTGTTTATGCAGAAGACAGGCTTCATTAGCGAAAAGGAAATAAAAAATATCATGATGAGCTTTTCACCAGGAAACCCTTTGCAAAACTAACAATCTATAATATGAGGAAAATAACTGCAATCTATTTAAAACATGGTTATTAAGCATGCAAAACATTTTTCCCTACATTTGGAAGTATCTAAAACCTACAGGAGTAGATAGAAATGTGTAGATTTCTGGATATTAGTGATATAAATTCTATGACAAAAAAAGGTATCTCCCCTCCACAAATGAGTAGAGACCAAGTATCTTAACTAAACAGAGCTGTTTTAACCATTATCTTTCAACATTCACTAACTTATGTTGTGTTTTACTAGCATTCTATGAAGCATTCCAGACCTTTCTCACATCTGTTGTCAAATTTCCTAAAAAGTATTTTCCTAAAAAAATAATCCTAAAGTATTCTTCTGTGTCAGTAACAACACTTTCAGCTTTGGAAAAGCAGAGTTATTATTATCTCTGTTGTTCATATTAACCATTGACACATTCTGTCAACCTGGTAATGACAAATTATTCTTTAAAGTATTTAAATTATTCAAGTAAATTAAAAGTTTCTGAAAAATACATGGGATTAGTCTGTATGAAATAGTGTGAGATTTTCATAGATTTCAATTTATAATAGTTAAAAAAAAAAAAAGGAAAGAAAAAAAACTTTTTTTTTTGTGGCCTGTTCCATCTTTGCTCATTTTTGCCATGGACACATAGCACACAATGCTCTTTCATAACTCTTAATGAAAAAAATAAAATAAGAAAGTGGCATAGAAGCTCAGGAATCCATTCTTGCAAAGAAAACATTGTGAAATTTCCAGGGATTCAACATTCAAAAGTTTAGCACCTGTTTTTCAAGTCCTGAAATAGTCTGGTGTTCTATGGTGAAGATTTTTATTATGGACAGTGTGGAGAATTTAAAGACAGAATGGTTCTCCATAAAGCTGAATTTCAATATCTTATAGGTAATGTCATTTTTACACAACTGTGTTTTAGTAAACTTTTTAATTCACAGTTGTTTGCTGTGCTCTAAGGTACAAAACTTAAGGCATGATCCTGAGTGATATATTCCATGTATGTAGCCAATACCAAAATCAGTTGGAGTAGGGTACATGAAATGCATCTCAGATCAAGGTTACACTTTTAAAACAGACAGACCCAACAGACACTTGATTCTGCAAAATGTGAGTGATCTAACAGAATTCACCAACACGTAAGTATGTAAATAGACTATCATAAAAATGGTTCTCAACACCTTCTAAATCACGCCTGCAAGTAGAGCAGCAAGGGACGAAATAGTATTCATATTTACCTGGCTTCTACACTCCAAAAATGCATGATGTAAGCAGTTCCTTTATCTCATCTTTGTCAGTGGCATGGGCACTGGGATTGAATGCACCCTCCTCAAGCTGTCGATGACACCAAGCTGTGAGGTGTGGTTGACACGCTGAAGGGAAGGGAGGCTGTCCAGAGGAACCCCAACAGGCTGGAGAGGCAGGTCTGTGTAAATCTCATGAAGTTCAACAAGAGTAACTGCAAGGTCCTGCATCTGGGCTGAGCCAAACCCAAGCACAAATACAGGCTGGACAGTGAATGGATTGAGAGCAGCCCTGAGAAGGACCTGGGTCTGTTGGATGATGAGAAGCTCAACATGAGCCAACAATGTGCATTTGCAGCCCAGAAAGCCAACTGTATCTTGGGCTGCGTCAAAAGAAGCATGACCAGCAGGTGGAGGGAGGTGATTCTCCCCCTCCACTCCGCTCTCTTGAGACCCTACCTGGAGTACTATGTTCAGCTTTGGAGCCCCCAGTAAAAGAAGGACATGGATGTATTAGAATGAGTCCAGAGGACAGCCATGAGCATGCTCAAATTGCTGGAGCTCCTCTCCAATGAAGAGAGAATGAAAGAGTTGGGGTTGTTCAGCCTGGAGAAGGCACTGGTGAAGACTTACAGTGGCTTTCCAGTACCTAAAGGGGGACTACAGGAAAACAGGAGAGGGACTCTTTTCAGTGAATGTAGTGATAGGACAACGAGTAATGGCTTTAACCTAAAAGAGGGTAGATCTAGATGAGACATTATGAAGGAATTCTTTACTATGAGGGTGAAACACTGGCACAGGTTTCCCAGAGAAATTGTAGATGACCTCTCCCTGGAAGTGTTGAAGGCCAGGTTGGATGGGGCTTTGAGAAACTTGGTCTGGTGGAAGGTGTCCCTGCCCATGGCAAGGGGATTAGAATTAGATCATCTTTAAGGTTCCTTCCAATTCAAACTATTTTTTGATTCTATGATCTTGTCCCTGCCCTCACAAACATTTCCAGTCCCTTCTGGATCATTTAATCACCTAGAGCTGGAGTGACAAGGTCCTCACTCATGTCTTCTTATCTTCTAGTATAAAAGAGATGACAAGAGGACTCGGGATTACTTTACCTCTCTTCTGCCCTTAGCTGTTATTTCAGTCTTTCTGGGGTTGTTAGCAAGTATTTCTGGTACATCTTAGTGAAGACACAAAAGCATGCGAATAAAGTCCACAAGTGCGTGTTCTTCCTGAACTGCATTATGGATTGCTGAGGGAGAATGAACAGGTTGGGCTATTTTGTTTCAGCTGCTCTTCTATGAAATTAAACAAGTATGTGGTCTTGTCTGAGTCTGAAATATGACAAAGAGTTATTCTGAAAGAAAATATGATGAGCCAAATAATAAATGGAGTAGAAAGACAAAGATTTTAGAATATTTTGAAAGGCTTGAAAGTCATACTGCCTTTTCCAGCTGTGTAGGTGCACAATGTTAATTGTAAAACTGGTATTTCATAGGACAGTCCAGGGGCTCAGAGGTAAGCATGTGCCTAAAATCTGTAGATAGAGTCAAAAATAGCTACTGAGATTAAAATTCACCTATTCAGAAAACTACCCATAGTCAGATGACATTTGTGCTCTGTCTCTCAGTTTGTATGAAATGCTCACTTGCCAAGTTGTGTTTGCCATGATGGTACAACTCCCTGTAAGAGTAACCTTTAGGTATGGTTGCAATTAATGGTGTTATTGTTTTGTATTAAATAAATGCATAAAACTGAGTTTATGTTGTTACATTTTTATCAATGAGTTTTCCAATTAAAAGAGAAAACTACTGGCTGCTACCAAGTCCATCAGTTGGCCATCAGGTATCATTTTCAAAAGCCATTAAAAGGCAAGAGAGGATGTGAGGACATCATGGTTACATCTAATTTTCTTACTATGACATATGCAAACTGTGAATTGTATTTGCACAGAACATTGAAACAACAAATAATTAGATTGACAACTATATGGTAACACTTTAGTATTAAGTATTTTACCTAAATGTATGAGAAAAACCTGTTGGAGATACCTTTGCAATTACGCAGAAAGAAAGAGAGGCAGAAAAGACCCTTCTGGCAACCCATAAAGCAAAGATGCTGCAAAGATGGTGAGTGGGTTCGTTCAACATCTAAGACCTTTCTTGCAAATTCCCAGCTACCTGGTAAACATGTCTGGAGTAGCACCATCCACAGGCTTGTGGTGTGGTACCAAAACTGAATGTTCTGTTTTTTCTGCATAAATTGGGAATACTGACATAGTCATATCAAATATTATTAAGATTTTTGGTAATGTTTATGATATTAGCATTACCACAATTACTAAATTTCATATATTTGAATTATATATATTTGTACAACATATTATCCTTTTTTGCCTCCATAAAGTAAAGACTGTCTTAAAAGCAACAGAAACATTTTTGAAAATGAATTTCTTCTTTGTGGACAGAAGTTACATGTTTTGTCATGTACATGTATTTGTAGCTGTGACTGAAGGAAAGTATGTGAAATCAGAAAGCAAAGCACAGGTTTCATCTGGATAATGCAGTAACAACTTTTTTTTTTCTTCTTTTTTCTTTTTCCAGGCATTAGGTTATGTTGTAGTGAACAGGAAGTAACTGGAATGAAGATCCTCTGGTGTGGACCTCCATGTTAGGTGACATCAGAAAATCTGAAAGGCCTAAAAAGAGAAGGAAAAATACATTTTCTATTCTAGTACTTTATTGTACAAGTTCCATATACATGACATTTACTTTCCAAAATAGTCTGGGATTTCTAGTTGTCTGGGAAAACACACATCTAATCAGCAAAAAAGAATTTCCACTGTATGCAGTTATTTTCAGCAGTAACATCTGTTTAAGTCAAAGGTGATATCAGACTATTTCTGAAATAATTGTTAGATTGTTTGGAAAAATAATAATTCTCCCTTTTTTTTTTTCATTCTGAGTTGTTTGTTTTTCACATGAGATTTGCTTTGCCTGAAAAGCGTAGTACTAACTCTTCCGAATAGCAATATCTTTCATTATATGACTACTGGGTCTAATCATCCAAAGAACAGATATATTTTTCATTAATAAATAAAATTTTAGGAAATAGCAAGATTTACTAATTGCATTCATCTTGTAATTGAATAAAATACTACCCACATATTTAAAAAATCGACCCTGTCTCTACATAGCCTCTATCAAGTTCATAAATTGTGTACCTGCTGACATAAAGGCACACAGGTGAAACCCACTACATTTGTGTATTACTAAGGAAAATTATATCTTGTTTAACATTTAAAATGAGCTTCATCTCCTAAAATGAAATATATACAATGAGTCTACTAAAAATCCTTTTAGTTTGCTTATAACGTCAACACTTTAAAAATAATTAATAGCACACAAAAATGAGTTTATTGATTAAGCAGAGTTCCCAGAAAGAAGGAAAATTACCTTTCTAAAGATGCAATACCAACAGTTCTCAATTCCAAACATGATATAAGAAAGAAAGATTGTAAAATGTTTAAATATTTTAATAGATGTGAACAAACTGGCAGAGTTCAATTCTCTATGAAAATTATTTAATGTTGTTCTGATTATTTTTTTCTATCGATGTTGTTGTTTTGTCCTGGCAGGCAGCTAAGCACCACACAGCTGCTCTCATACTCACTGTCGAAGGGATGAGGGAGAGAATCAGAAAGGCAAATGTGCGAGAACTCATGGCTTGAGACGAAGATAGTTTAATAGGTAGAGCAAAAGCTGCACGCACAAGCAAAGCAAAACAAAGAATTCATTCACTACTTCCCATCAGAGGTACATTTCTAGGAAAGCAGATCTCATCGTGCATGACGATTTCTTGGGAAGACAAATGCCATCACTCTGAATGTCCCTTCCGTCCTCCTTCTTTGTTCTAGCTTTTGTTGCTGAACATATATTACATCGTAGGGTGTGGAATATCCTTTTGTCTGGTTTGGGTCAGCTGTACTGGCCAGCTTCTTGTGCATCCTCAGACTCTTCACTTCCAGGGCAGCATGAGAAGCAGAAAAGTCCTGTGACTGTGCAACCACTGCTCAACAATAACTAAAAACTTCAGTGTGTTATCATCAGTATTTTCATCAAAAACCCAAAGACAGCACTACAGAAGTTACTATGAAGAAAATTAACTTTATTCCAGCCAAAACCAGGACAATTGTATGTCTCTAATTCTGTATTTATAAACATAAAGTATCACTTCTTTAAAGCATAGTTGATTTTTTTCTTTATTATTATTATTTTTTTTTCCAAATGAAAAATAGGAAGTTAAGTTCTGAAGTTTTTTTTTTTTTTTTTTTTTTTTTTTTTTTTTTTTTTAAATCTTGATTTAGTTTGGGGTATGAATGACTATCTCTTCAAAGAAATCTAGTCAGTATTCTGGATTCTTCTGTTTTCTAGTCACACATATCTTTCTGTTCAGATCAAAGTTCATGATCACATTTCCTTCTTCTCACAAAATGAAAAATAAAAAGGAGGGTGAAATGCATAGCAGAATTATAAAGTGGCCAATTTAATGAGTTTCTTCATGAGTGCCTTTAAAACAGGACCACTGAGGACAACCAGGACTTCATGCAGTGAGCAAAATTCCAGGACTTTATGCAGTGAGCTGGTGAGGAATTGGGAAAATATTCTTTTTTTTTTTTTTTTTTTTAAACTTTGACTCCAAAACACATTGTTTCAACAGTATCAATGAGTTCTGTGGTTACATATTAATTTCTGTAAAATTTCTACCTACCTGTGTGCCAGCCCTGACAGTGGCTGTCTAGCCAGCCAACTCACAGCCCCTTCATTCTCATCAGCATAGGCTGCATACCCTATGTGGATTCCCTGGGCTAACCAGCTCCACTGCTGTCATGGGGTGGGTGATCAGGTGTTGCTTGCCTTTCAAACATAAGGACTGTGGCCTCATCCCTAATTTCATTGAGGTTGGACTTAAGTAGCATGTTGATATCATGTAGAAATATCACTTTGGTAATTCATATTTTAGAACTACTTATGATTGAAATTTAGGAAGAAATAGTGAATCTTGGGAAAGCTAAATGAGCATTCAAGATAAGAACTATATCTCGGGATCAATTTGGGCAAATAACAGTCTCATCCTCCATTTGCAAAAGCTGATAATGATCATTTTTCAGCCTTGCAAATCAAGCAAATACTGTTTTGAGGCCCATATAATTTAGGTAAAGTATCCACCCAAATTATTGCATGATTCTATGATTTTATCATACCTGTGATTGTCCCACTCTGTTCTTCACTGGTATGGTCTCACCTTGAGTACTGTGTGCAGTTTTGGGCACCACAGTATAAGAAAGGTCACAGAATCCTAGAATGGCTTGGGTTGGAAGGGACCTCAAAGATCACCTAGTTCTAACCCCTTGCCTTGGGCAGAGACCCCATACACTAGATCAAGTTGCCCATGGACCCATCCAACCTGGTCTTGAACACCTCCAGGGATGGGGCATCCACAACCTCTATGGGCAACCTGTTCCAGTGCCTCACCACCCTCTAAATGAAGAATTTCCTCCTAACCTGTAATCCAAATCTCCCCTCTTTTAGTTTAAAACCATTGCACCTTATCCTGTCATTATCTGACTGAGCAAAATGTTGCTCTCCATCTTATTTATAAGCCCCCTTAAAATATTTAAAAGATTGAAAAGCTGCAATAAGATCACCCCAGAGCCTTCTCCTCTTTAGGCTGTGATTTAAATATATATATATATATAAAACTTTTAAAGAGTGTCCATAGTTGCTGAGGGGGTCTAGAGGGGAAGATGTACAAAGAACAGCTGAAGTCACTTGGTTTGTTCAGCCTGGAGAAGAGAAAACTGAGGGGAGACCTTATTGTGGTCTACAGCTTCCTCACGAGGGGGAGAGGAGGGGCAAATACTGAGCTCTGTTCTCTGGTGTCCAGCGATAGGACCTGAGGGAATGTCTTGAAGCTGCAACAGGGGCAGTTCAGGCTGAATATCAGGAAAAGATTCTTAACCAAGAGGGTGGTCGGGCACTGGAACAGGCTCCCCAGGGAAGTAGTCACAGCACCAAGCCTGCCAGAGTTCAAGAAGTGTTTGGACAACGCTCTCAGACATATGGTCTGATTTTTTGGGTGCCCCTTTGGAGACACAGGAGTTGGACTCAATAATCCTTGTGGGTCTCTTCCAACTTAGGATGTTCTCTGATTCTGAGATGCTTACTAGACTACTTCAGATGAAGAGAGATATTTAGCCTTTTCATAAGATTATTCTGAAAAAATCCCTGTGACCCGGGTTTTCACACACTTGCTGTAACCTTACTCTATTAGGGCTTATCTGGATAAATGACAATTCTATGTCTGCATAATTTTTGATGACAGACATACAGGTGAGAATCAACACTTTATAATGAATGATTTTGTGGAAAGGCAGACTTTCACACTGAATGCTACTACTTGCTTTATCACAATGGCTTCATTAACATCAGTGCGTAATAGTGCCATTTTTAAGATTTGGGCTTAGGATATTTTTTCAGTTCAACTAAATAGGCATATTCCTCAGATTTATTATTAGATTCACTATATAAAAAAAAAATGCTTTAATTTGACACAGGTAACATTGTTTACTCTTTTTGATAATAATGTAGGATCTCTTGTCATATTCCTAAATTATTTTTATTTTTAACTTAGTAGGGATCATTATGATCATCTCACTCAATTTCCTGCACAGCACAGGTCATAGATTTCTATCTGGGATTTCTGCCTGAACTCTACCTGTGTGAACTCAACCTGTGGCTGAACTGTGACCTAACCTTTAAATGAAAAATTGTAATTTGATGGTAAAGATTTTCTGCTTAATTGAACATTCTACTTCCCCTAGTGATATGCTCCTTGTATGATGGCTGTAACCAATAAATATATGTACAGTGTAAGTTAAATCACTGAAGTTTCCATTGAACCATCTTTGAGGAATGTTAATTTTTTTTAATTTTCCTGAGAATTTTGAGACACAAAATTCCTTCCTTCCTTCCTTCCTTCCTTCCTTCCTTCCTTCCTTCCTTCCTTCCTTCCTTCCTTCCTTCCTTCTTTCCTTCCTCCATTCCTCCCTTCCTCCCTTCCTCCCTTCCTCCTTTCCTCCCTTCCTCCCTTCTTCCCTTCCTTCCTTTTTCCTTCTTTCCTTCTTTCTCTGTGATGGATGTAATGTGTTATTGCACGATTGCACTCTTAGTTCCATGAATAGATATGGGAAATGTAAAGGCAAAGCTTCAACTGGTAACAGAATAGAAAGTCTAATCTGGTTTAACAGCTTCTCTGTCTCTTTGTCAGTGGCAGCTATCTTAGATTGTTAACGTGCACTACAGAAATGACACTTTTTCCCCCTTACTTTTCACTGATGACTATGGCTCTTTGTGACAACAGCATAGCACAATCAGAAGTGAAAAATCAGTTGCCCAAGCTAGAAAAATAGTGTATTATTTTCTTTTTGCCTAGCTCTGTGAAAAAAAAAAAAATTATTATTATTATTATTATTTAGGGGAGAGGACTACATGAATGAATAGCTTGCTAACTACTAATTTTAGCTTTAATCTGTCATGGTGTGGGTCCAGAAGTTACCTCAATTCTTCTCATCCTGAGTATTTGTATCTTCTCTGTGCTTATAAGATTTATTTTATTCATCAGCTTTTCTTAAAAAAAAAAAAAAAAAAAAAAAAAAAAAAAGATTTTGCATTATAGCTATAAGTTTTCACATCCTTGTCGTACTTGAGGTAAAAATATCTTCCAAAATCTATTCTCCTTTTTTCATCTCACTCATTGTTTATTCTTCACCCTTTTATCTATTAAACCTCCATGCATCCAGTCAAAGAGATGGATTAACCTGCTATATTCAACTTGTACATGACTCAAATGTCTGATGCCAGCTTTGAAAATAAACTGAGAAGCCAATCTACATTCAAAACCAGAAGACGTTGAAAAAGGAAATCTCATTCAAGAAAGATGATATCATCTCAAGATAGTATTTAATACAAATGTTATGTGGGCGAGTGTATGAGTGAATAGAAAAGGCTTGAAAAAAAAGGTAATCTATTGCAGCTTGCATTTGGTAATGATCAATAAAATAATCTTAGCTGTTGTCAGCAGGCTTACCTGCTCTGACCTTCAGATGTTAGGATTTAAGATGGCTCATGTTTGTGATAGACCTCAAAATGTCTTAAAGGTTGGGAACCAGTTCTGCCAAGTACTGAAATCATTGAAATTGAGTTGTAGACTCAAGCAGATTTAGAAAATCTCTAGATACTTAACTGTTGCCACTAGCAAACTGGAAGAGAAATTTTAAGAAAGAAACATTCTGCTGAAAGACTACTTGGCCTAAACTTTTGGTGTCTTGAGCTGTTTGTCCTGTAACATGGTGCTTTCATATTAACTGGAATCACAAATAACAACATGCTATTAATTAAACATTTTTTTTATTTTCCCCAGAGTTCCCCTCAGACTGCAGTAGCTGAACACTGAGGTTGTATTTCTTATTTATATATTCTGAAAGAAATCGAAAATGAAGGTCAAATCTGCCTGCATGTTTTCTGGATACCCTCCATCTTTGCATGGAAACTGGCTGTTGGTGTGGCTTGAATTAGTGTAGAAGGCAGTCAATATTCTTTGTTCTACTAGAAGGATCTTTTATATTCTTGTTCTGGACCCAGGATCTGTAATACTGCATTTTACTAATGGGCGAAAATGAAGAGTAAAGCATCAGCATATGCACATGGGATTCCTGGTACAAGACTCCATGCAACAAGACTTCAAAATAATTCTCTCATCTTTTCCTCACTTTCACATCACTATACTCTGTTAGCCTTCAGAATATGTATCTTTCAAGAAGACAGTGGCTTACCCTGTCAGTATACAATAAATTGCATTTGCTGTCAAGGTCTGTATTAGTGCTGTGGTAGGTGCTTCAGGCTTTTACGTTTTTGTTAGTAGTTCAATCCTGAGTAACCTAGAAATGATTACAGACTGTCCATATGCAACAAATCTCTACTGACCTTATATTTAGCTTGTCTCCAGAGCATCTTGTTGCAAAATATTGTTGCTACATAACATTATGAGTAGTAGCAGGCATCTCTACATGTCTGCATCATGGGATGCATCTACAACATGAGCATTTTGGGGGATGGATACTCAAGTGTATATATATTATTTAATAATGATCAAATATTCTAATGAACAGTGATTTGTCATAAGTAAATAGAAAAGTTCAGATGTTATTCATACCTGACCTTGAGTGTAATTATCAGTTCACCCAGATAACAACGTGGGGTTTTTTTGCTTTTTTTTTTGGTGTGTGTGTCTGTGTGTGCCAAATGGTCAAATGCACTATGTGAATTGCATCTAGAAAGGTGCATCTGACATAAACATCAAATTTGGCCACAGAAGAGGAGATTCCAGCTTAAATGGGAATTACCATTTCAACTATAAAGTTATTGAAACATCATAGAATCATAGAATGGGTTGGTTTGGAATGGACCTTAATGATCATCTAATTCCAATCCCCCTGCCATGGGCAGAGACACCTTCTACTAGACCAGGCTTCCCAAAGCCCCATCCAACCTGGCCTTGAACACTTCCAGGGGTGGGGCATACACAGCTTCTCTGGGCAACCTGTGCCAGTGTTTCATCACCCTTTCAGTGAACAATTTCTTCCTTATATCTGATCTAAACTTACCCTATTTCAGTTTAGGGCCATTATCCCTTGTCCAATCACTACATGCCCTCTGTAAAACGTCTCTCTTCAGCTTTCTTGTGTGCCATCTTTAAGTACTGGAAGGCTGCAATGAGGTTTCTGCAGAACCATCTCTTCTCTAGGAAAAAAATAAATAAAAAAATAAAAAAAATAAAAGCTCTCTCAACCTTTTTTCATAGGAGAGGTGTTCCAGCCCTCTGACCATTTTTGTGGCCCTCCTCTGGACCCACTCCAACAGGTCCACATCTTTCTTGTGCTGGGGGCCTATTACTGTTATACTGTGCCTGTGTCCCACTGTTTTTTTACAGCTCAGGGAAAGTAGTGGGCCAGAAGTTTCAAGTAACATTTGTGCAGGTGTATGTGACAAGTACGTACATGTTGGTGTTAAGTTATAATGGCAAATGATGTATCCATCCCTATTTGAGTTCATTCAGTTGCCCACATAGTCTTTTACAAAATTTGCACATGCTAGCTAGGATTGTACATGAAGTTTGGTATTGCCAAATGAAAATTTAGACTGATATCCCAAATATTGCTGAGTAAGAATAGGTACAGTTTTTCTTTTCTTGGATGTATAGTGCATGGCCTCTAAGGTAATGCATATGTTGGTAATACACTGATGTTTTTAGTTGTTGCAGAGCAGTGCTTGCACTTTTCTGCTTTTCATGCAGGACTTTTTACAGGACTTTTCTGCTTTTCATGCTGCTCTGCCAGCAAGGAGGCTGGGGGTGCAAAAGAAGCCATGAGGGGCACAACCAGGACAGCTGACCCAGGCTGACCAAAGGGCTGTTCTATACTATATAACAACATGCTCAGAAATAAAAGCTGGGGGGAAAGAAGGAGGAAGGGGATCATTTAGAGTTAGGGCATTTGTCTTCCCAAGAAACCATTATACACGATGAAGCCCTGCTTTCCTGGAAGTGGCTGAATATCTGCCACTGATAGGAAATAGGGATTTAATTACTTGTTTTGCTTTGCTTATGCATGCAGCTTTTGCTTTACCTATTAAATTGTCTTTATCTCAACCCATGAGTTTTCTCATTTTCGCCTTTCTGATTCTCTCCTCCATCCATTCCACTGTGGGGGGAGTGAGTGATCAGCTGTGTGGTGCTTACGACCGGGGTTAAAACACATCAGGAGCATAATGAATTAATGTTAGAGCCTGCTTTAGGATTTTAAGTCTTGCCTATGTTTGCTTGTCTTAAGGATTTTAGGGACTGAATTTGGTATAATTACACTCCTATATGTGCTTGATATTGACCAGGCATATTATATCACAAGTCACAGTTCATAGTATTTCAGCTTGTTCTGTTCTAAAGCAAGGCATGAATCTGCCAAGACTGAGAGTATAGAGAAAGTTGTAGCCCTCTCGGTAGCAATATTCGATATGGTGCACTCGGTTAGGTCCATCAGCCTGTGTGGTTTGGGGAAAAGTTCGTATGTGGCACAGCTATCTGCTTTGTTTATCACTGCTGGTAAACTGCAGTGGGCAAACTGAGTCATAGAGCCCTAAGCTATCTTTATGCAAGTTGGCACCATGCTGTATTGCACCTTCTCCCCAGTAATGCTAACCCCCACAGGCCACTGCAATGGGAAAAAATCACTTGGGCATATTATGAGTATATATATTTGTGAAATACATCTAATTATGTATGATACATACAAAGGCCCTATATGCTGTAATTATTCTATGCCACTTGGAGACAATCTTACAATGAGCTTATCCTTTTCTCTAGTTTGTCTAAAGGAGAACTGAGTCCAACCCTTAGTTTCCTGTACTCTGCAAGATCCTTGTATGCCTCATGCTTAACTGTTCACTCAGTTGTGCATATCTGATGCTGATGAAGCTCTGCTGTGGTCAGCAGAGAGACTGGTTTAAGCCAAGCAATCTGGGAGCCTTTACAGGAATCCTGCCAATGAATAATGCTAATTACTTTCCTAATGGATTTTAATTGAAACAGAAAATGGAATGAATTAAACTGAACTTAGATGCCATTATTTTATTTGGTTTTCTAGAAGCTTCATATAACCTATTCATTCATTAATTATTTTTTAATTGGCAAAGTTTACTTTTTACATAAAACAAAAGCCTCATTAACATACCTTTTCTTTCAAATTAAAGTTAATATGAATTTGTGCTATTTCTTGACTACCATTCATTTCTCTTGGAGTATCATCCTTATTCAGACTTCAGTGAAAGGTACTCTATCAAGTCAAAATGCACAAAACCACCTTTTTTTTTTTTTTTTTTTTTTGCTCTTTTTAGGCTTCCCGTTTAGAGGTATGAAATTGTGGCAAGTCTGGATAAAGAGCATGAAAGTCAGAAGTTGTATAGTTTTCCAGTGATCTGGCAGAAGACCTGAATTACTGAAATGAAGGAAGATGCAAATGAGCAATGGCTGAACAGAGAGGCCTTTTTCATTATTTGCACCCTACTACTGACCAGGGATGTGTGCCTAAGTGTGGGTTTACATGCTGAATGCTTGGGTGGACAGATCCATTCTCCAGTGCAGATCTTCAGAACCATATTTATTTGACTACAGTTTACATTAAGTTTTCTTTTCATTGGACTACAGAATCATTATCTGTGTCTGGAAGAGTATGTTTTACCTTTTGTGTAAAGGATTTATAGGCTTTTTTGGAACATGTGTAAAGGAAGGCAGATGCCCAGGTTTTGGTGCTCTGAAAAGTTTCACAGTGGATGGTAGACAATGTAGTAGATATAAAGATCCCAGAGAACTGAACTTCTGACCTTGCCTTGACCCTCTGACTATTTTCATGGCTGTCCTCTGGACACATTCTAACAGTCTTTCTTGTGCTAGGGGCCCCAGAGCTAAACACAGTACTCCAGGTGTGGTCTCACAAGGGTAGATTGGAGGGGGAGAATCACTACCTTCAACCTGCTAGCTACACTTATTTTGATGCAGCCCAGAATAAGGTTGGCTTTCTGGGTTGCAAACACACATTGCTGACTCACGTCAAGCTTTTCATCCAACAGTACCCCCAAGACATTCTCAATAGGGCTGCTCTCTATACACTTGTCTCCCAGCGTGTATTCATGAGGTTCGCACAGACCCAACTCTCAAGCCTGTCAAGGTCCCTGTGGATGGCATCTGTTCCTTCCAGTGTGTGGACGGCACCACTCAGCTGGGTGGTGTTATCCACAAACTCAATCCAACTGTCCATGTCAACAACAAATATTTTAAATAAAACCACTCCTTTTTTAAAAATGAGAGTTATGTTTCCACTTTTCCTGTAACTGGGAACTTCACTGGACTGCCACTACTTTTCAACAAACTGTGGTTTATGTTCTAAAGTCCTGCATGTCAGGACAAGATTGCTCTATTGCCTCGCATTACCAGCACACATTCTGCCTCTTGAGGGTTTTCTAATGCAAAGACTCAGCAGCCGTGCAGGACTGCTCACAACCCTGCCCATATCCATAGAAATCAGTGATTTGTCAAAGGGATGCCTGTTCTGATGCCTTTCACTCATGTAATTATTTTTAAGCAGCAAAATGCTGGAGTGTTTTTTCTTTTGCTTGTTGTTGTTGGTGGTGGTAGTAGTGGTTTTGTTTTGTTTTGTTTTTCTCCAAGTCTTATCCACAGTCCAGTGAAATTACTGGAAGGATAACCATGAATTTTAAGTGACTTTGGATCAGACTTCATATGTGAAAATAGGCAATGTAATATGGCAAATGCATTGGGATCAGTCTGTATTTCTGTGCACCAACCGCAGTATGGATCAAAATTATCCAGAATGTTACTTCAATGACTATATTATTGAAAGATGTTGTAGGGTTTAGCCCCGTCAGGCAGCTAAGTACCACACAGCTGCTCACTCATTCTCCCTGTGTGGGATGGGGGGGAGAATTGGAAAGATAAAAGTGCAAGAACTCATAAGTTGAGATAAAGACAGTTCACTAGGTAAAGCAAAAGCCACATGCATAAGCAAAGCAAAGCAGGGAATCCATTCACTACTTCCCATCATAAAGAAGGTGTTCAGACACTTCCGGGAAAGCAGGGCTCATCTTGCATAACGGTTCCTTTGGAAGAAAAATACTGTCGCTCTGAATGTCCCCCCACCTCCCCCTTCCTCCTTCTTTACTCCAGATTGTATTGCTGAGCATGATGTTATACGGTATGTAATATCCCTTTGGTCAGCCTGGGTCAGCTGTTCTGGCTGTATCCCCTCTCAACTTCTTGTGCACCCCCAGTCTGCTTTCTGGCAGGGCAGCATAAGAACCATAAAAGTCCTTGGCTTTGTGTAAGCACTGCTCATCAGTAACATCAGTGCGTTATCACCTCTGTTTTCATAAAAAAAAAAATCCAAGACACAGCATTGTGTAAACCTCCACTCACAAAAAAAATAACTCTAGCCCAGCCAAAACCATGATGGATGTTGAACAAAAACGTGTATATAGTAAATAGATTACCAATATCTAAAGACATTAGATGCTAATTCTTTAGTCTGCTTAAATTATACTTGCCCTACAGTTCTATACAATCAATAGCTGCTGCAGCACATAGATACTGTTCAAACTTGAAACCTGTACTGGGTCGGGCTGGGATGTTAACTTTCCCTGCAGCAGCCCATACAGTGCTGTGCTCTGCACTCGTAGCTAAAACAGCAATGGTATCACACCAGTGTTGTGTCTGCTGCTGAGCAGTGCTGGCAGAGCTTCAGGACTCTCTCCAACCCCCCTAGGGGTGGGCAAAAATGTGAGAAAAGAAACATCACCAGGGCAGCTGACCTAAACCAACCAAAGGGATATTCCATACCATATGATATCACACTTAGCAATAAAAGGTGGAAAAAGGAGGAAGAGGGAAGGGGTGGGCTCTCATTGTGAAAACATCTGTCCTCCTCCCGAACACCGGCTACGTGCATTGAGCATCGCTCATTTGTGGGAAGTAGAGAGTAATTTCTTTCCTCTGCACTTCCACATAGCCTTTACTTGTTTTGTTTAGTTTTCCCTTTCCCCCTCCCTTTTCCCCTTTCCTTTTTTTTCCCCTTTAGTTAAATTGTTAATTGTTTAGTTAAATTGTTTAGTTAAATTGTTTAATTAATAATAATCTTTCCTTAATAATTATTTCTTTTTTTTTCCCTTTAATCAAATCATCCTTATCTCACCCCGCGAGTTGTTCTTTCCTTTACTTCTTCCCCTCCTCATCTAAGGAGGGGGAGTGAGAGAGCGGTTGTGGTGTTCAGCTGCCTAGCATGGTAAAACCACCACAAAACCATAAACTGCTGTTTCTTTTTTGTTTGTTTGTTTGTTTTTGTGTGTGTGTGTAAACAGACTGTTTTTTTTCAAGAGAGTATGGCATTTTGCTTTCAAACCTCTCCCAGGTCAACATGCAAGGAATCATTCTGTGGACATGAATCAGTTTTGCAATGTTATGCTCATCTCTCGTGACCAAGTCCCTCTATTCTTCTTCTTTTTTTTTTTTTTCTTCCCCAGTAATGCTATTTCAAATCATATGTTATATATTATTTATTCTGCTGTTCTCATACAAGGCACTCCCAAAGACAGAGCAAAGAGTAGTCAAGTCAGTTGTGTAGAACTACATTAACATCTAATGCAAAAGGAGGCACAAAGTGCAATAAATCACCTGATTAAAGTCTGAAAACCTCTTTTTGTTTATACATTTATTGATTTTTTTCTGTAATCTTGTCCAGCTCCTTCAATCATCAGTCTCTTGCCTGCCCTCTATGATCCAGAATCAAAGTAATAGACTTAAACTAAACAATAGCTGCAATTTATAGAGCAACAACGGATGCCTTTATCCACCACAGAGACTCCTTCCAACTCAAGGAAAGGACAAACAGTTCAGATGTTATTCAGCCAGTATGAAAAAAAGAACAACAACAAAAAAGAAATAAAAATGTCAGGCCCAAAGAAAATGTTTCCCTATAAACAGTTGCTGAAGTGATTGTTCTGCTTGCTCTGTGTCAATTTTTGTTAGTTTTGTTAACCTAATTGACTCCAGTGCAAAGTGGGTGAGACATAAGTCAAAAAGTTGTGTACAGTTATGGCCCCGGTAGACATTCTTCTGATCTCACCTAGTCATGCTGCAGCCTTCTCCACCTTCATTTCATAATGTAGCAAAACAACTTAAAGCAAAAGTTTTCTGGTTTAGGCAGACCTGTTTAATGATAGATGATATGGTTGCTGGTTTCTAGTGAGAAGTTATGATGGCTGTATAAGCATCAAAGATTACAGTAGTCTCATTCCATCACTTCTTTCGTTTTATTTCACATTTGCAATCTCCTGAATGTGGAAGCTAAAAATCTTTATTATGTAAGCAGTAGCATAGAAATAAAGGTATGAAAATGTATCAGGATTTTACTTTTTCCTTATGATTGCTTTGGAAACTGCTACTAAGGGTTCTTGTGAGGTAATGTTGGTGTGCTTACCATGACAATTTTTGGTAGCAGCTCTTGTCTTTCAATTCCTGCCAGGTACAATGTACTGCCAGCAGAGAACTCTAAAATGATTTCTCATTCCAGAGAGCTTATATTGATTTAAATTGTGATAAACAGTAGTATCAAAATATTGTCAGCCTAAGTGTTTGCAACATTCTTGGGCATTTGAGTAGGATTCACAGACAGGAAAGAAAAAAATAAGTCTTACTATTATTTTACAGTTTTTACAGTTTTAAGAGACAAATAGTTTTTGTCTTTGTTTTTGTTTTTGTATGATGGGGGCTGTAGCACACTTTGTCTTGTGGTGTTCAGATTTCCAGAAAAGAAACAAATGATATGGTACCTGATTTTCTGAGCTACCTGTATTGTGAAGCAGCCACCATCCTGGTATTTATGTGAGCCTGTGTACTCAGCCTGAAAACAGTAGCTGATTTTAGCAAGATTTGTGGTGTGGCTTATTCCTAAATGAAATTGGAGAAGTGACTCAAATATTACCCCATTGTTAATCCATTTAAATCCATGGGTACCTGGAGGTACCAAATGAATTAACAGGCAGCTACTGAGTCTCACATCTAAATGCATGGAGCATATAGCCCACTTTTAATACAATAAGCAGTACTGTATGTAAGCATTAAAGCATACACTTTCTTATTAAAACACTCAATAGAGAAAGAGAATAAATGATATATTGTAAATAAATATAACTAGCAGAACAGTCAACATGAGGAACCTATAATTAAATAACCATCTTAAAAATGCACAGGATGTAGGAAATAGGATGATCCAGGTTAAACAATATGTGAACATAATTTCACAGAATGTTATATATGCAGAATCAAACTGTGCAAAGTAAATTTATATTACTTAATAGGAAGAGAGCAAAATTGTGTTGAAAGCTGAAAGAATAAAACCAACAGTGATGTCTCATGAGTCTGAAGAAAAGCTACAGAAAGCAACCAAACCAACAAAATGAGTGTGTTACTGTGCATGACTAAAAGGAACAGATATCTTACCTTACCTAGAGATTTTCAACCACTTTACACAAGTTCAAAATCCAGCCCAGATAGGCAAACCACAGAATCATCATTCTTGCCTTTTCACATTGTGGGTTCTACACTCTCATTCCATACAGACTTTCATGACACAAAAACTGTACTTTTGAAAAAAATCCTGTTGATATTCTCCCCAGAGAAGTCCAGGAGTTACTTGAAAGAAGGTTAAGATCTGTGTTTATGTATGCATTTAAGAACCTAAAAATGATTGATTTCAATAGAGCTCTAATACATAAAGGCATTTAGGTATCTGAATCGTAAGTGTTTCTATGAATTAAAGTCAAAGCTACATTCTAGGTCAGGAGCTCCATATATGGAGAAATATCAAAATAGTCCAAGGTATCAACAACTTTCAGTTCAGTTCTACATGCAGGAACAGGTCTGTACAGTTACTATACCTCTAACAGACTGACTTGGTGATAAATATTATTTCATCTATAGGCCTTTGGATTGTTATGCATAGTATGTTATTTCACTAGCCAAAGTTTATGTGTATTTGTGTCCTGACATAGAGACTCATAGAGATTCAACAGTCTTTTTTAATTTTATTTTCCCTTGCTTGCTGATTTACAGTTCACAGAAACACAGAATTGTAGGGGTTGGAAGGGACCTCTAGAGATCATTGGGTCCAACCCCCTGCCAAAGCAGGTTGCCTAGAGCAGGTTGCCCAGGTAGGTGTCCAGGCGGGCCTTGAATATCTCCAGAGAAGGAGACTCAGCAACTTCCCTGGGCAGCCTGTTCCAGTGCTCCGTCACCCTTACCGTGAAGAAGTTCTTTTGCATGTTGGTGCAGAACTTCCTGTGATCCATTTATTGGCCATTGCCCCGTGTCCTATCCCCACAAACCACTGAAAAGAGGTTGGCCAAATCCCTCTGTCTCCCACACTTAAGATATTTGTAAACATTAATAAAAACCCCGCTCAGTCTTCTTTTCTCAAGGCTGAACAGACCCAGGTCTCTCAGTCTTTCCTCAGAGGGAAGATGCCCCAGGCCCCGTATCATCTTTGTGGTCCTCCGCTGGACTCTTTCCAGGAGATCCCTGTCTTTTTTGTACCGGGGAGCCCAGAACTGGACACAGTACGCCAGGTGAGGCCTGACCAGGGCAGAGTAGAGAGGGAGGATCACCTCCCTTGACCTGCTGGCCACACTCCTTTTAACACACGCCAGGATCCCATTGGCCTTCTTGGCCGCTAGGGCACACTGCTAGCTCATGGTCAACCTGTCGTCCACCAGGACCCCCAGGTCCTTCTCCGCAGAGCTCCTCTCCAGCAGGTCATCCCCCAGCCTGTACTGATACATGTGGTTGTTCCTTCCCAGGTGCAGGACTCTACACCTGCTCTTGTTAAACTTCATTTGGTTTCTTCCTGCCCAGCTCTCCAGCCTGTTCAGGTCTTGCTGAATGGCAGCACAGCTTTCTGGTGTGTTGGCCATTCCTCCCAGCTTTGTAACATCAGCGTCCTTGCTAAGGGTGGACACTATTCCCTCATCAAGATCACTGATGAAGGTGTTGAACAAGACAGGACCCAGCACCGACCCCTGGGGAACACCGCTAAGTCACAGGTCTCCAGCTGGACTCTGCGCCGCTGATCACCACCCTCTGAGCTCGGCCAGTCAGCCAGTTCTCAACCCACCTTACTGTCCACTCCTCTATCCCACATTTTCTCAGCTTTGCTAGCAGGATGTTGTGGGAGACAGTATCAAAAGCCTTGCTAAAGCCAAGTTAGATGACATTCACTGCTCTCCCCCCATCTACCCTTTGTGAAGAGCCTGAGAAATAGCTATGACCAGGCTGAGAGCTTGTGGGTGAAAATCAAGGATCAGTCCTGTAAAGGACATCTAGTTGTTGCGGTCTGCTACAGGCCACCTGATCAGGGGGAGTCTGTTGATGAGGCCTTCTTGCTTCAGCTGCAAGAACTGTCACGCTCACAAGCTCTTGTCCTGATGGGGGATTTCAACCACCCAGATATCTGCTGGGATAGTGACACGGTGGGTTCCAGACAATCCAGGAAATTCCTGGAGTCTGTTGAGGATAACTTCCTGGTCCAGGTAATAGACAGATCAACCCAAGGTGAAGCCTTACTAGACCTCATGCTCACCAATACAGAATAGAGCATTAGAGAAATTAAGATTGGAGGCTGCCTGGGCTGTAGCAACCATGTCCTGGTGGAATTTGTGATCTTGAGGAATACGGGTCTGGCAAAAAGCAGAGTCGGGACCCTGAACTTCAGGCTGCTCAAGGAACTACTGGCTGGGATCCCCTGGGAAACTGCCCTTAAGGGCATAGGAATGGAACAGAGCTGGCAGCTCTTTAAGGACACCCTTCTGAGAGCTCAAGAGCTCTCCATCTCCCAGCAGAAGAAATCAAGCAGAGGAGGTGGGCGACCGGCATGGCTGAGCAAGGACCTGCAGCTTAAATTGAGGGAAAAGAGGGAAATGTACAGGAAGCAGAAGCAGGGTCGTGTAGCCTGGGAGGAATACAGGGGTGTCATCCGGATGTGTAGAGAGAGGATCAGGAAAGCCAAGGCACAGATGGAGCTGAACTTGGCAAGGGATGTGAAGAATAACAAGAAGAGGTTCTACAGATACATAGGCAGGAGGAGACAGGCCAAGGAGAGTGTTCCCCCTCTAATAAACAAGAACAGAGAATTGGCTTCCTCAGACATGGAAAAAGCTGAGATACTCAATAAGTGCTTTGCCTCAGTCTTCACTGATGGTCAAGTTTCCTATGTCTGTCAGGATCCTGAACCTCAAGGAGAGGGTGAGAGGAGAGGATTCCATCCCACTGTGACAGTGGAATAAGTCTGGGACCATCTAATGAAATTGGATGTGTATAAGTCCATGGGGCCAGATGGCATACCTCCCAGGGTGCTGAGGGAGATGGCTGATGTGGTTGCCAAGCTGCTCTCCATCATATTTGAAAAATCATGGCTGTCGGGTGAAGTCCCCGGTGACTGGAAAAAGGGAAACATGTCCTGGTTTCAGTTAGGACAGAGTGAATTTTCCTCCTAGTAGCTGGCAGGGTGCTATGTTTTGGATTAGAATGAGAAGAGCGCTGATAACATGCTGATGTTTTAATTGTTGTAGAGCAGTGCTTACACCAAGCCAAGGACTTTTCAGCCTCTCTCTGTCCTGCTAGCGAGCAGGCTAGGGATGCAGCAGAAGCTGGGAGGGGACAGACCCAGGACAGCTGACCCAAACTGGCCAAAGGGGTATTCCATACCATCTGACGTCATGCTGAACAATATATAGGGGTGGCTAGCCGGGGTGGAGGGGTGGCCGGCTGCTCGGGGATAGGCTGGGCATCGGTCAACGGGTGGTGAGCAATTACATTGTGCATCACTTATTTCGTACACATTATTACTATTAATACTATTATTATTATTATTATTGTTGTTATTCTTTTCCCTGTCTTAATAAACTGTCTTTATCTCAACTCACAGACTTCACTTTCCCGTTTCTCTCCCCCATCCCGGAGAGGGAGGGGGGAGGGTGAGCGAACGGCTGTGTGGTGTTTGACTGCCAGCCGGGCTAAACCACAACAGCCCATTTGGCGCCCAACGTGGGGCTCGAAGGGTTGAGATATCGACAGATTTGACCAGAGTGTGTTAAACTAAAATTGGTATAAGTATTCGACCTGCTTAATAGTTGCTAGTCACAATGTTGATTGCCTTAATCTCAAGTCTGCTGTGCCTGTTTCCCAAATTGAGTTTTATAGCAAGTTACTTTCTGTATGTGCTCCCTGTCGTGCTGTTTACCCTTTCCGGGCCCTGGTTTAAGATTGTTATGGTACTGTGTGGTGTAACGATGGCTTATGAAATGATGAAGTATCTGGTCATGACTCTAACCTGGTATTTGTACTCAGCACTGTCGTCGACTCTATACTTCGGGAACCATATCTCAGAAACTATTAGCAATTACACCTATTGCCTTTTTCCATCAGGGAGTCAGTCTCTGGAGGGGACAGGGGAAGATATTTTTTCCTACCTGTTCACTCTCCCTTCCTCCTTCACCACCCTCTTATCCCCCGAGCTAGTTACGGTAGCTCTCCAAGATGTTGAATATCCTTGGGATACTCAGACCAGCATGTTCTTGTTGTTATGTCTCCTGAATGCGCTTCAGGTTTTGTTTAAGGTTAAACAACTACTTAGGAATCTCATCCGGAGATCTGTCTTGAGGCGGGATATTTGCGAGTGGCAGGGAGTGTGGGAGGATATGGGCAGGTTTCTAGGGCAGTGGGCACCTCCAGTGTTTTGGACATTCACCCCTGAACAACTGCAAAATCCTAAAAAACTGGTAGAATGCTTGAAAAAAAGGTGTCATGACTCTGGCAGTTCCAAAGTGACACAAATCACTGTGGCGTGCTGGGGTCTGGCTTGTGCCTATCGAGCTGCAATTGATGCTACTATCAACCTAGTGACAGACCCTGCGGCCGTTCCAGTCCCGGCTCCTGCAGCCACTCCAGCTCCAGCTCCCGCAGCCGTCCCAGCTCCAGCTCCCGCAGCCGTTCCGGCTCCAGCTCCCGCAGCCGTTCCGGCTCCAGCTCCCGCAGCCGTTCCAGCTCCAGCTCCCGCAGCTGTCCCGGCTCCAGCTCCCGCAGCCGTTCCAGCTCCCGCAGCCGTTCCAGCTCCCGCAGCCGTCCCGGCTCCAGCTCCCGCAGCTGTCCCGGCTCCAGCTCCCGCAGCCGTACCAGCTCCCGCAGCCGTTCCGGCTCCAGCTCCCGCAGCCATTCCAGCTCCAGCTCCCGCAGCTGTCCCGGCTCCAGCTCCCGCAGCCATTCCAGCTCCCGCAGCCGTTCCAGCTCCCACAGCCGTTCCGGCTCCAGCTCCCGCAGCTGTCCCGGCTCCAGCTCCCGCAGCCGTTCCAGCTCCCGCAGCCGTTCCGGCTCCAGCTCCCGCAGCCATTCCGGCTCCAGCTCCCGCAGCCGTCCCGGCTCCAGCTCCCGCAGCCATTCCCACTCCTGTGGCTGGGTCAGAGAAACGAACTGTAGCAGTGCAAGTTGCCCCTGCAGAGGGTACTCCAACCCCTGTGGCAGACCCTGTGGCTGGGTCAGAGAAACGAACTGTAGCAGTGCAAGTTGACCCTGCAGAGGGTACTCCAACCCCTGTGGCAGACCCTGTGGCTGGGTCGGAGAAACGAACTGTAGCAGTGCAAGTTGACCCTGCAGAGGGTATTCCAATCTCTGTGGCAGACCCTGTGGCTGGGTCGGAGAGGCGAGCTGTAGCAGTGCAAGTTGCCCCTGTAGAAAAGGTGAAAAAATGGTATAGAGACGCAGGTCGTTTAGAACGCAAAAAGTCTTCTGCTAAGTCTGGGTCTGGAGAAGACGAGGCTGGGCCATCAAGTGTGCAGGAGGATGAAGATGAGGATGAGGATGTCAGTAAGTCAACAGTAACTACCCGAACCCTATACCAGCGTGAGCTACGAGATGTGCGAAAAGATTTTGGTCGCTGTATAGGTGAACAGCTTGTCACCTGGCTGCTCCGGTGCTGGGACACTGGAGCCAATGGTGTGAAATTAGAGGGCAGGGAAGCCAAGCGGTTGGGATCCCTTGCTAGAGATGCAAGCATTGACAAAGCAATTGGAGATGGAGCACGATCTCACAGCCTCTGGAGGCGTCTCCTGTTAGCTGTGAAGGGAAGGTATCCCTACAAGGAAGAACTTGTATGTGTACCAGTCAAGTGGACCACCATGGAGAAGGGAATTCAGTACCTGAGGGAATTAGCCGTACGGGAAGTAATTTATAAGGACTTAGACGATGCACAAACATCCACAGATCCAGATGAAGTCCAGTGTACTCGACCCATATGGCGGAAGTTTGTACGGAATGCACCATCAACATGGGCCAGCACATTGGCAATAATAACCTGGAAAAACGGTGAAGATCCCACAGTGGGTGACATGGCTAAACAACTCCGGGAGTACGAAGGAAATCTCTCCTCTTCCCTACAGGCCTGCGTCTCGGCTGTGGAGAAACTCTCTGAAGAGTTCCACCAACTTAAAGAGGATTTATCTTCCCCCCCACCTGAACAAACCAGTGGCCACCAACTAAAAGAGAATACTTTGGAGAAACTTATTGAAGAGGTCCACCAACTTAAAGAGAATTTATGTTCCCCCCCACCTGAACGAACCAGTGGCCACCAACTAAAAGAGAATACTTTGGAGAAACTTATTGAAGAGGTCCACCAACTTAAAGAGAGTGTATTTTCTTCCCCACCTGTACAAACCAGCGTCTCGGCTATTAGGGGTAAACGTGCATCCATGCAAAGAAGACAATATGGTGGGTACACACCCCGCACCACCCTGTGGTTTTACCTACGTGACCGTGGAGAGGACATGAGAAAATGGGATGGAAAATCTACTGAGACTCTAGAGGCACGGGTACGTGAGTTGCAAAAGAAAACAATCGGGAGAAAGGGGTTCTCTGAAAAGTTTGCTGCTCCAACTTCTAGCAGGCAGTCTTTTAAACACAGAAGTGAAGATTCTGACCAGGACTAGAGGGGCCCTGCCTCCAGCCAGGGGGAGGAAAGGGACAACCGAGTTTATTGGACTGTGTGGATTCGATGGCCTGGCACGTCTGATGCACAGAAGTATAAGGCTCTAGTAGACACCGGTGCACAATGTACTCTAATGCCATCAAGCTGTAAAGGGCCAGAGCCCATCTGTATTTATGGCGTGACAGGGGGATCCCAGCAGTTAACTGTATTGGAAGCTGAAGTGAGTCTAACCGGAAATGAGTGGCAAAAGCACCGTATTGTGACTGGCCCGGATGCTCCGTGCATCCTTGGCATAGACTATCTTAGAAGAGGATATTTCAAGGACCCAAAAGGGTTCCGCTGGGCTTTTGGCATAGCTGCCTTAGAGACAGAGGACATTAAACAGTTGTCTACCTTGCCCGGTCTCTCAGAGGACCCTTCTGTTGTGGGGTTGCTGAGGGTTGAAGAACAGCAAGTGCCAATCGCTACCACAACTGTGCACCGGCGGCAATATCGCACCAACCGAGACTCCCTGATTCCCATCCACGAGCTAATTCGTCAACTGGAGAGCCAAGGAGTGATCAGCAAGACCCATTCACCTTTTAATAGTCCCATATGGCCAGTGCGAAAGTCTAATGGTGAGTGGAGACTAACAGTGGACTATCGTGGCCTGAACGAAGTCACGCCACCACTGAGTGCTGCAGTGCCGGACATGCTAGAACTCCAGTACGAACTGGAATCAAAGGCAGCCAAGTGGTATGCCACAATTGATATTGCTAATGCATTTTTCTCCATCCCTCTAGCAGCAGAGTGCAGGCCACAGTTTGCTTTCACTTGGAGGGGAGTCCAATATACTTGGAATCGGCTGCCCCAGGGGTGGAAACATAGCCCTACCATTTGCCATGGACTGATCCAGTCTGCGCTGGAGCAGGGGGAGGCTCCTGAACACCTGCAGTACATCGATGACATCATTGTGTGGGGTGACACTGCAGAGGAAGTTTTCGAGAAAGGGAAGAAAATAGTCCAAATCCTTCTGAAGGCCGGTTTTGCCATAAAACAAAATAAAGTTAAAGGACCTGCACGAGAGATCCAGTTTTTAGGAATAAAATGGCAAGATGGACGTCGTCAAATCCCAATGGATGTGATCAACAAAATAACAGCTATGTCTCCACCAACTAGCAAGAAGGAAACACAAACTTTCCTAGGTGTCGTGGGGTTTTGGAGAATGCATATTCCAAATTACAGTCTGATTGTAAACCCGCTCTACCAAGTAACTCGTAAGAAGAATGCTTTTGAATGGGGCCCTGAGCAACGACAAGCCTTTGAACAAATTAAACAGGAAATAGTTCATGCAGTAGCCCTTGGGCCAGTCCGAACAGGACCAGATGTAAAGAATGTGCTCTACACCGCAGCCGGGGAGAATGGCCCCACCTGGAGCCTCTGGCAGAAAGAACCTGGGGAAACTCGAGGTCGACCCCTGGGGTTTTGGAGTCGGGGATACCGAGGATCTGAGGCCCGCTATACTCCAACCGAAAAGGAGATATTGGCAGCATATGAGTGAGTTCGATCTGCTTCGGAAGTGGTCGGTACTGAAGCGCAGCTCCTCCTGGCACCCCGACTGCCGGTACTGGGTTGGATGTTCAGAGGAAGGGTCCCCTCTACACATCATGCAACTGATGCTACATGGAGCAAGTGGGTTGCACTGATTACTCAGCGGGCTCGAATAGGAAACCCCAGTCGCCCAGGAATCCTGGAAGTGATTATGGACTGGCCAGAAGGCAAGTACTTTGGGATATCGTCAGAGGAGGAGGTGGTCCGTGCTGAAGAAGCCCCACTGTACAACAAGCTACCAGAAAATGAGAAGAAATATGCCCTGTTCACTGATGGGTCCTGTCGTATTGTGGGAAAGCATCGGAGATGGAAAGCTGCTGTATGGAGTCCTACACGACGAGTTGCAGAAGCTGCTGAGGGAGAAGGTGAATCGAGTCAGTTTGCAGAAGTGAAAGCCGTTCAGCTGGCCTTAGATATTGCTGAACGAGAAAAGTGGCCAGTTCTCTATCTCTATACTGATTCATGGATGGTAGCAAATGCCCTGTGGGGGTGGCTACAACAATGGAAGCAGAACAACTGGGAACGCCGGGGCAAACCCATCTGGGCTGCTGCATTGTGGCAAGATATTGCTGCCCGGGTAGAGAACCTGGTTGTAAAGGTACGCCATGTAGATGCTCATGTGCCCAAGAATCGGGCTACTGAAGAACATCAAAACAACCAGCAGGTGGATCAGGCTGCTAAGATTGAAGTGGCTCAGGTGGACCTGGACTGGCAACATAAAGGTGAATTATTTATAGCCCGATGGGCCCATACACCTCAGGCCATCAAGGTAGAGATGCAACATACAGATGGGCTCGTGACCGAGGGGTGGACCTGACCATGGACACTATAGCACAGGTTATTCATGATTGTGAAACATGTGCTGCAATTAAACAAGCCAAACGGTCAAAGCCTCTCTGGTATGGAGGACGATGGCTGAAATACAAATATGGAGAGGCCTGGCAGATTGATTACATCACACTCCCCCAAACCCGCAACGGCAAGCGCCACGTACTTACAATGGTGGAAGCAACCACCGGATGGCTGGAAACATATCCTGTGCCCCATGCCACCGCCCGGAACACTATCCTGGGCCTTGAAAAGCAAGTCCTATGGCGACATGGCACCCCAGAAAGAATTGAGTCAGACAATGGGACTCATTTCCGAAACAACCTTATAGACACTTGGGCCAAAGAACATGGTATTGAGTGGGTGTATCACATCCCTTATCATGCACCAGCCTCCGGGAAAGTTGAACGATACAATGGACTGTTAAAGACTACACTGAAAGCAATGGGTGCTGGGACATTCAAAAATTGGGAAACACATCTGGCAAAGGCCACCTGGTTAGTCAATACTAGAGGATCTGCCAACCGAGCTGGACCTGCCCAATCAAACCTGTTACGCACTGTAGAAGGGGATAAAGTTCCTGTAGTGCACGTAAGAAACATGCTGGGTAAGACAGTCTGGGCTACTCCCGCCTCAGGAAAAGGCAAGCCCATTCGTGGGATTGCTTTTGCTCGGGGACCTGGATACACTTGGTGGGTAATGCAAGAGAATGGGGAGGTCCGGTGTGTACCTCAAGGGGACCTAATACTGGGTGAGAATAGCCCATGAGTTGAATTATAATATGTTAATTATAATATAACACTGTATGTCATCGCTACCATGGTTGCTATATATCATAGATGAAAATGGTGATTAATTAGAAGGTATTGGAAAGAGTGTAACCTGAGCATGACATAAATGGTATGGAATAAGGGGTGGATATCTGTCCTGGTTTCAGTTAGGACAGAGTGAATTTTCCTCCTAGTAGCTGGCAGGGTGCTATGTTTTGGATTAGAATGAGAAGAGCGCTGATAACATGCTGATGTTTTAATTGTTGTAGAGCAGTGCTTACACCAAGCCAAGGACTTTTCAGCCTCTCTCTGTCCTGCTAGCGAGCAGGCTAGGGATGCAGCAGAAGCTGGGAGGGGACAGACCCAGGACAGCTGACCCAAACTGGCCAAAGGGGTATTCCATACCATCTGACGTCATGCTGAACAATATATAGGGGTGGCTAGCCGGGGTGGAGGGGTGGCCGGCTGCTCAGGGATAGGCTGGGCATCGGTCAACGGGTGGTGAGCAATTGCATTGTGCATCACTTATTTCGTACACATTATTACTATTAATACTATTATTATTATTATTATTGTTGTTATTCTTTTCCCTGTCTTAATAAGCTGTCTTTATCTCAACTCACAGACTTCACTTTCCCGTTTCTCTCCCCCATCCCGGAGAGGGAGGGGGGAGGGTGAGCGAACGGCTGTGTGGTGTTTGACTGCCAGCCGGGCTAAACCACAACAAAACATTACACCCATTTTTAAGAAAGGGAGAAAGGAAGATCCGGGGAACTACAAGCCAGTGAGCCTCACCTCTGTGCCTGGGAAGATCATGGAGCAGATCCTCCTGGAAGACATGTTAAGGCATGTACGAGATAAAGAGGTGATCCAAGACAGCCAGCACGGCTTCACCAAAGGCAGTCTTGCCCAACCAATCTCGTGGCCTTCTATGATGGAGTGATGGCATCGGTGGACAAAAGAAGGGCGATGAATATCATCTACCTGGACTTGAGCAAAGCCTTTGATATGGTCCCTCACCACATTCTTCTCTCTAAATTGGAGAGGTATGGATTTGAAGGATGGACTGTTAGGTGGATAAGGAATTGGTTGGCTGGTCGCAGCCAAAGTGTTGTGGTCAACGGTTCTATATCTGGGTGGAGGCCGATCACAAGTGGTGTCTTGGGACCAGTGCTCTTCAACATCTTTATCAATGACATAGACAATGGAATTGAGTGCACCCTCAGCAAGTTTGTGGATGACACCAAGCTGAGCGGTGCAGTCGATACAGTAGAGGGAAGGGATGCCATCCAGAGGGACCTGGACAGGCTGAAGAAGTGGGCCCATGAGAACCTAATGAGGTTCAACAAGGCCAAGTGCAAGGTGTTGCACTCGCGCTGAGGCAATCCCAGGTATTTATATAGACTGGGAGAAGAAGAACTTGAGAGCAGCCCTGTGGAGAAGGATTTGGGTGTCCTGATGGACGAGAAGCTGGACATGAGCCAGCAGTGCGCGCTTGCAGTCCGGAAGGCCAACTAAGATTTGGGCTGCATTAAAAACGGGGTGGCCAGCAGGGAGAGGGAGGTGATTGTCCCCCTCTACTCTGCTCTTGTGAGACCCCACCTGGAATACTGCGTTCAGGCCTGGGGCCCCCAGCACAAGAAGGATGTGGAGCTCTTGGAACGGGTACAGAGGAGGACCACTAAGATGATCAGAGGGCTGGAGTGCCTCTCCTATGAAGAAAGGTTGAGGGAACCGGGCTTGTTTAGTCTGGAGAAGAGAAGGCTCTGTGGAGACCTCATTGCGGCCTTCCAGTACTTGAAGCGAGCATATAAACAGCAGGGGAAACGCCTGTTCACATGTGCTGATAGTAATAGGACAAGGGGGAATGGTTTTAAACTAAGATGGGAGATTTAGGTTAGATATTAGGACGAAGTTTTTCACTCAGAGGGTGATGAGGCACTGGAACAGCTTGCCCAGAGAGGCTGTAGATGCCCCATCCCTGGAGGCATTCAAGGCCAGGCTGGATGTGGCTCTGGGCAGCCTGCTCTAGTGGTTGGCAACCCTGCCCAGAGCAGGGGGGTTGAAACTAGATGATCTGTAAGGTCCTTTTCAACCCAGGCCATTCTATGATTCTATGATTCTCTGATTCTATGATATGCCTAGAGACAGCGCCAACGGCCATTTTAATGAGGACCTCGCGCGGACCGTCTGCAGCGAAGGCTCCTGGGAGACAGACGGAGCCAACCCGTAAACACCCCCCCCACCCCCCCCGAATAACGCGGCGAAGACCCCTTTGGTCGGAGCCGCAGCCCCCCGCCCCCGAGCCGGCAGGAGCTGTGCTTGTGCCGCCGCGGGCACTGACGTGCTGAGGGCGGAGCCAGGGGTGACAGCAGCCAACCCCCCTGACGGTATAAAAGCAGTCACCAGGAAGCGCTGCGACTCTAGAGCGCCGGAAACAGGAGCGCCTTGGGGGTTTGCGCAGGTAGTTAGCCCGGGGCAGTTCAGGCAAGGCAGAGAGGAGTGTGGGGAGGATCCTCTCCTCCCTTTCCCACCTCCCTTTCTCTTCCTCTCTTCTCCTTGGGGAACTCTGCCTTTTAGAACTTATAATTCACCATGGTGGGCACCCATCGCAGTGGCCAGGCTGAGGCGGCAACCCAAACTGAGGGGACATGGCCTCTCTGGGCTCAGGTGGGCAGCTGGGTGGATCCCCTGAGGGGTGAAGTGGCAGTCCAGACTGGAGACTGTGGGGAGCTCCAGAATCTGGAGGCCCCCCTGGGTCCTGAGGGAAGAGAGGGCTGTTGCAGGGGCAGGTGTGCCCTGCTCAAGGAACTGCTTGAGCAGATGGCTGGGCTGCAGCGAGAAATCAGCAGCCTGAGGGGCTCCTGGAAGTCTCTGAGGGAGATGAATAGGAAGTGTCAGCCTGCCCTTGCTGAGGCCCAGCAGCCCCCTCCTAAGTCCCTGCAAGGGGTAGTAGCTGATCCAGCTGCTCACCTGCAGGACAGAGGGCTTGACCGCCTGTTGTGGTTTAGCCCGGCTGGCAGTCAAACACCACACAGCCGTTCGCTCACCCTCCCCCCTCCCTCTCCGGGATGGGGGAGAGAAACGGGAAAGTGAAGTCTGTGAGTTGAGATAAAGACAGTTTATTAAGACAGGGAAAAGAATAACAACAACAATAATAATAATAATAGTATTAATAGTAATAATGTGTATGAAATAAGTGATGCACAATGCAATTGCTCACCACCCGTTGACCGATGCCCAGCCTATCCCCGAGCAGCCGGCCACCCCTCCACCCCGGCTAGCCACCCCTATATATTGTTCAGCATGACGTCAGATGGTATGGAATACCCCTTTGGCCAGTTTGGGTCAGCTGTCCTGGGTCTGTCCCCTCCCAGCTTCTGCTGCATCCCTAGCCTGCTCGCTAGCAGGACAGAGAGAGGCTGAAAAGTCCTTGGCTTGGTGTAAGCACTGCTCTACAACAATTAAAACATCAGCATGTTATCAGCGCTCTTCTCATTCTAATCCAAAACATAGCACCCTGCCAGCTACTAGGAGGAAAATTAACTCTGTCCTAACTGAAACCAGGACACCGCCCACAAGAGGAAAGGGGCTGGACACTCGTCTTAGCTCAAAGCAGAAGGAGGCGTCTGCCCCCAACACCCATGGTGCCACCAACTCCCACGGTGTCCCTGGGTAATAGATTTGAGGCTCTTGGGCAGGAAAAGGAAAAGGATGATGGTCTGGACAGTAGTCGGAACCCAAGCCCTGAGAAGCATGTCAAGGATGAGGGAAGTATCAAGCATAGGGAGTGGGACTGGTCGTGGTGCTGCATCAAAACCAGTGCCACAAAAAAAGGGCGGAGAGTCTTAGTGATCGGAGACTCCTTGCTGGGGGGCACTGAGGCTCCTGTTTGCTGCCCGGATAACTTCTCCAGAGAGGTGTGTTCTCTTCCTGGAGTGTGTGTCAGAGACGTTAGGAAGGCTCTGCCACAGCTCATTAAACTGGAGGACTACTATACTCTTGTTGTCATTCAGGCTGGGTCCTGGGAAGCTGCAACAAGAAAAATGAGTAATATTAAAAAGGACTTTGCATCCCTGGGAAGGATGTTGAAGATATTGGGGGTGCAGATAGTGTTCTGATCTGTTGTCTCGATGGGTGACCAGGACCCAGAAGGAAGGAGGAGAACGGGACAGGTAAATCACTGGCTGAGGGGATGGTGTCTGGACCAAGGCTTTGGGTATTATGATCTTGGGCAGGCCTTTGGGAAGTCGGGTATGTGGGCTACTGACGGACTCCAACTCAGCTAGTGGGGCACAAGTGTATTGGGGAGCAGGCTCTCCGGACTGATTACCAGGGCTTTAAACTAGGTTTGACGGGGAAAGTGAGGGGAGTTAGAAGTGACAGAGAAGGGCTGGGGGATGTTGTCTCTGCTGTCACTGTTGAAGATAGTAGGGAAAAACCTCTGAGTTGTCCCATAGGATTGTCTGAGTGCTCCTCGGAGAAGGTAATGGTCCTGATACCCCATCCAGAATCTTCTTCTTGCGTCCCTCTAGGGGTAACTGCGCATGCTGCTTCCCTAAAATGCCTGTATACCAATGCATGAAGCATGGAAAATAAACAGGATGAGCTCGAGATCTGTGTACGGTCGCGGGGCCGTGATCTCATTGTGATCATGGAGATGTGGTGGGACAGCTCGCATGACTGGAATGCTGTCATAGAAGGCTATGTCCTCTTTAGGAAAGACAGACTGGGGAAGTGAGGGGGAGGAGTTGCCTTTTATGTGAGGGAGCAATTAGAATGTACCCAGCTCCACCTGGGGGAGGGTGAAGAATGAGTGGAGAGCTTGTGGGTGAGAATCAAGGGGCGGGCTGGTATGGGTGCCACTGTTGTGGGGGTGTACTACAGGTCACCAGATCAGGAGGAGGAGGTTGACGAGGCCTTCTACAAGCAGCTGGAAGTAGCCTCATGATCCCAGGCACTGGTTCTTATGGGGGACTTCAATTATCTAGCCATCTGTTGGGTAAGCAACTCAGCCAGGCATGCGCAGTCCAAACGGTTCCTTCAATGCATTGAAGATAATTTTCTGATGCAGGTGGTAGAGGAGCTGACAAGGCAGGGGGTGCTTCTGGACCTTGATCTTACCAACAGGGATGGGCTTGTTAGGGGTGTGATGGTTGGGGGCAGCTTGGGATGCAGCAACCATGAGATAGTGGAGTTCAAGATGGAACTTGGTGGAAGAAGTAAGGCAAAAAGTAGGATTGCTACCCTGGATTTTCAGAGAGCCAACTTTGACTTCTTCCAGGACCTACTTGGGGGTATCTCATGGGCTAGATTGCTGGAAGGCAAGGGTGCTTGTGAGAGCTGGGCAACATTTAAACAGCACTTCTTCCAAGCTCAGGATCGGTGCATCCCTAAGAGTAGGAAATCAGGGAAGGGGGTCAGGAGACCTGCATGGATGAGCAAGGAGCTCATCAACAAGATCAAAAGGAAGAGTAAGGTCTATGAAATGTGGAAAAATGCCTGTCCTCTTGGGAGGAGTATAGGAGTGTTGTCAGGGCCTGCAGGGACGCGATGAGGAAGGCTAAAGCCCACCTGGAGGTGAAGCTTGCAAAAGAGATAAAGGATAATAAGTTTTTTGTATTTTTTTTTTTTTTAAGTATGTAAACAGTAAAAGGAGGTAAAAAGACATGAGGTGGGTGTCCTAGTAATGGGGGACGCTGAGAAGGCGGAGATACTGAATGCCTTCTTTGCTTCGGTCTTTGCTTCAGAGACTTCCCTCTGGGACTCCTGGACCCTGGAGGGAGGAGATAGAGTCTGGGATATGGAGAGCTCCCCCCTGGTTGACGAGGGTTCGGGAGCGTCTGAGTGGGATCAACACACACAAATCCATGGGCCCCGATGTGATGCATCCGCGTGTGCTGAGGGAATTAGCAGAGGTGATCACTGAACCACTCTCTATCATCTTTGAAAGGTCTTGGAGAACAGGAGAGGTGCCTGAAGACTGGAGGATAGCCAGTGTCGCTCCGGTCTTCAAGAATGGCAAGAAGGAGGATCCAGGAAACTACAGGCCAGTCAGTCTCACCTCTGTCCCTGGAAAGGTCTTGGAACAGCTTGTTCTGCATGCCATCTCCAAGCAGTTGGAAGAGAAGAAGGTTATGAGGAGCAGTCAGCATGGAATCACCAAGGGGAAATTGTGCTCAACCAACTTCGTTGCCTTCCATGATTGCATCACCAGCTGGGTAGATGGGGGGGAGAGCAGTGAATGTCATCTAACTTGGCTTTAGCAAGGCTTTTGATACTGTCTCCCACAACATCCTGCTAGCAAAGCTGAGAAATGTGGGATAGAGGAGTGGACAGTAAGGTGGGTTGAGAACTGGCTGACTGGCCGAGCTCAGAGGGTGGTGATCAGCGGCGCAGAGTCCAGCTGGAGACCTGTGACTTAGCGGTGTTCCCCAGGGGTCGGTGCTGGGTCCTGTCTTGTTCAACACCTTCATCAGTGATCTTGATGAGGGAATAGTGTCCACCCTTAGCAAGGACGCTGATGTTACAAAGCTGGGAGGAATGGCCAACACACCAGAAAGCTGTGCTGCCATTCAGCAAGACCTGAACAGGCTGGAGAGCTGGGCAGAAGAAACCAAATGAAGTTTAACAAGAGCAGGTGTAGAGTCCTGCACCTGGGAAGGAACAACCACATGGATCAGTACAGGCTGGGGGGATGACCTGCTGGAGAGGAGCTCTGCGGAGAAGGACCTGGGGGTCCTGGTGGACGACAGGTTGACCATGAGCTAGCAGTGTGCCCTAGCGGCCAAGAAGGCCAATGGGATCCTGGCGTGTGTTAAAAGGAGTGTGGCCAGCAGGTCAAGGGAGGTGATCCTCCCTCTCTACTCTGCCCTGGTCAGGCCTCACCTGGCGTACTGTGTCCAGTTCTGGGCTCCCCGTACAAAAAAGACAGGGATCTCCTGGAAAGAGTCCAGCGGAGGACCACAAAGATGATACGGGGCCTGGGGCATCTTCCCTCTGAGGAAAGACTGAGAGACCTGGGTCTGTTCAGCCTTGAGAAAAGAAGACTGAGCGGGGTTTTTATTAATGTTTACAAATATCTTAAGTGTGGGAGACAGAGGGATTTGGCCAACCTCTTTTCAGTGGTTTGTGGGGATAGGACATGGGGCAATGGCCAATAAATGGATCACAGGAAGTTCTGCACCAACATGCAAAAGAACTTCTTCACGGTAAGGGTGACGGAGCACTGGAACAGGCTGCCCAGGGAAGTTGCTGAGTCTCCTTCTCTGGAGATATTCAAGGCCCGCCTGGACACCTACCTGGGCAACCTGCTCTAGGCAACCTGCTTTGGCAGGGGGTTGGACCCAATGATCTCTAGAGGTCCCTTCCAACCCCTACAATTCTGTGTTTCTGTGAACACCAAGGGTAAGTTGTTCCATCACCTTACCAGGGATGGAGGTGAGGCTGACCAGTTTATAGTTACTGAGGTCCTCCTTCTCGCCCTTTTTTAAGACTGGAGTGACATTTGCTTTCCTCCAGTCCTCAGGCACTACTCCTGGTGCCCATGACTTACCAAAGATGATGGAGAGTGGCCTAGCAATGACTTCCACCAGCTTCCTCAGCACCCACGGGTGCGTCCCATCAGGAGTCATGGACTTATGGATGTCCAGTTTGCTTAATTGGTCCTTACCCAGTCCTCATCAACCAAGGCAAACTCCTCCTTTATTCCGACTTCCTCTGGGCCTCAGGGGTATGGGGCTCCTCAGGACAGCCTCCGGCATTAGAGACAGCAACAAAGAAGGCATTCAGTAACTCTGCCTTTTCTTTATCTTCTGGCACCAGGGCATCTACCTCATTCATTAGTGGGCCTACATTGCCTCTAGTGTTAGTTTTATCTGCAGTGTGTTTGAAGAAGCCCTTTCTGTTGTCCTTGACCCCTCTTGCAAGGTTTAATTCTAAGGAGGCCTTAGCTTTCCTAGTTGCATCCCTACATCCTGTGACAACAGCCTTATATTCCTACCAAGTGGCCAGCCTCTCCTTCCATCATCTGTAGACTCTCCTCTTCCACTTGAGTTTGCCCAGCAGTTCCCTGGAAAGATTCTCTTTTCCAAATATAATTATAATATTTAAATCTAGATTTTATTTTGGTTAATACAGAAGTCAGAAATATGATCAAGAGCCTCTTTACCAGAGTATACACTGTGTGCTGATTTGTTACTAAAAGAAGCATGAGAAGGGGACCAACACCTATTCTATGTTAAGAAGAATTCTTGAAGGCGCAGCACTGCAATCTCATGAACTTCTGTTTTTTTTGAGTCCCTGGCTCCTCTGCTTCATAGCACTTTGGGGATACTGCACCCTATGTTGTTCTACATTTTCCACATTTAGCACCATAATTGCCTTGTTTCCCAGTATCAGCCTCCATGTAGGATAGAACTTCCACAGCCTTCGCTCTTCACATTCACTGGGCAGTTCCTTTTCAAAGCCAACTGCCCAGGAGTTTTAAGTGATTATAAGACCCATCCATATTATGCCTGCTGTCAGGATCCCTCCCTGGGCCAGAGTATTGAAAAGACATATTGTATGCTTAGCAACAAATCACACTTAGGCTGGGATGTAGTTAGACCACTGCTTTGAGAGAGAATATTAAGAATTCAGGGCACTGGAAAAGCAAAGATCTTTTTCTTTTACACCCCAGGAGGAGTAAAAAGGCCAGGAGGTGGTAACAAGGCTTCAGTAAGCTATGAGTTTGTGGATTCTGCCATCTGACCCAAGGTTCTAGCTCTATAGTTGGTAATTTAAAGTCTCATCTAGGTGCTTATAATTTAATTGTAAGATGTCTCACAAACATATTAGCAGGTGCAAAGAGGACGTGAAGTGATCCTTTTTTCCTCTCTCTTCAGCGGGAACATGAAGAAGGCACTTTATGATCCAATTAGTGCCTCCAGGAGATCTCTAATTGCATTATAAAGCATCTTTAAAAAAAAAAAAAAAAAAAAAAAGCTGATTTTAAAGCCTAACAACAACAAAAAGTTTTGTTTGTTTTTGACCTCCTAATAACAAACTCAACAGTGAGAAGACACATCATCCTTATTCACTGCACTTTGTCTGTAACTCCGCCACAAGTGAAATCCATTGCATCACCCAGTCTCTTACCTGGAGAGACTGGAGCACCCCTTTATTGCATTGTAATCAGAGCTTGAAGTATGCTGTGAAGCTTTGCAACCAAAGTAACTTGTGATGTTTATTCATGTTGTTCATTCAAGGAAACTGCAGCTGTGCTGCTCTATCTGTGGCTATTTTAGCCTGCTTGATATCTGTTCTATTTAGTTTTTAAACCAACCTCATTGGCATAGTGTCTGAGAGGTATTATATATAATAAGCTATAACATGCTTTCAACTTCAAATTCAGCCTCCGTACAATAATTATCACATCACTTTCCATAATTCTCACATATTTTACTTACTGAGTGGGTGGGAAGAAGATACTGAAATAATATTTAGACTTACATCATTCTTTCAGCTATAGATCACAAAATATTTTCTGTTGGCAGTTAGGTATTATCATCTCCACTGTGAACATGGAAAGGACTAAAAGGCAGATAACACAGAGTTGTGAACAGAAACTGATCTTTTGATCCTTAGTACATAGTCTTTCTTATTAATAGTCTTGTTTCTGTGCCCAAGTGTTTTTCTTCATTAGCTGACAGAAGTGATAGGGTTTGTACTCTCTTTTCAGGCTAATTAATAAAACAAATAAATGTTTAAAAGCAAAATACCTAAATATGTCTGTTATACCTCATAAATGGCAGTAATACTTGTTTCCCCTTACACCAACACACAGCTGAACAGAATACAAGCCATGAACCCATGGGGGTTGGACACGATCTCTTGAGGTCCCTTCCAACCCCTACAATTCTGTGATTCTGTGAATTTTGTCCTTCCATCTATTCCTTTTATTGATGCTGGAGATTAAGTCAGTCCACTGCAGCAATAAGACACAGTAAGCAAAACTCTGAGATGAGGCTACACTGTGGGCGGGATCCTCTAGTCGTCCCCACAGGAAGATGCTAACAACACCAAGGGTGTCCTTAAGCACCTGTTTTTTCTTGAAATTGCTCAGAAAGGGTCACCAATATAATTTGGATGGACAGGGTGTTGCTCGAAATTCCTGTGTTAAGTTACCCTAACCCAGTCCCTTACTTCCTGACAAATTTGTGCTCTTATATGGAGGACCCTTTTCTTGCCCTGTACCCTGACTGTGCCAGGAACCTCTTTTGCCTCTGACTAACTGGCATCAACAGTCTCTGCCTTACAACAATACGAGAAAAGGATCATGCCTCTGGAAGGAGATATTCGGGGTCACAAATGTTTCACAAAAAGGGTAAGGGAGAGCAGACAGCCTTCATCTCTGTCACATACCTATGCACTGGCATATCCATTCATACACATTATGCGAAAAGCCACTGACAATTGACTGAAAGTAATTAAGACACTTACCAGAATGCTCTTTTTCGCTTCTATTCTGCAGAGGTTCACCCTTGCTTCCTCTCATCTGAATTTCAGGTTGAGTTTAACTCCTACCCAGAGCCACATAACAAAATTAACTCACAAAAAGAATACTGCTCACATTAAAACACTCTTGATTCAATGAATAACATGTCATCTTGCTTCAGGTTTCTTAATGGCAAGATCCCAATTTCCACTCTAAAATTCATAGACCTTAATAAATCTTCTACAGTAATGGTGGGAATTTCAGTAGTATAAGAAACAAGCTGAGTTTTAGTTTTATTACAAACATTTCATATAATTAGCATGAACAGATGGCATATGATTCTACCATCAATCATTTATGTACAACCAAAATACAGTAATGCCAGTATCTCCCAGAATATTTCTCTGAAAAAAACCACCTTGCAGCAATTCTGATTGCTCTTGCCCCTATCAGGCACTATGACTATAGTAAAATTACTTCTGATTTGTCTCAGTATTGAACAATGGCAGAATAAAGCCTTTTTCGTTATACAAACTATCCTTAGTGGTTTCCAGAATTACATTGTTTTTATGCGATATATAATCAGTTAAAAAAAAAAAAAAAAAAAAAAAAAAAAAAACCTTCCCTGTGTGGAACAAGAAGGAGGAATATTAATGAAGAAAATCTTTCAAAGCATTTCTGGAAACAATACCCTTATGTATAAAAAGGGTCTTTTTTTGGCATTTATATGTGGTAGTGTTTTCAATTCCAATAGATATAATAAGAAAAAAATCTGCCCTATTTGTCAATCTGTCAGGAAATATATTTCAGCTTCA
Source organism: Cygnus olor (assembly GCF_009769625.2). Classification (NCBI taxonomy): domain Eukaryota; kingdom Metazoa; phylum Chordata; class Aves; order Anseriformes; family Anatidae; genus Cygnus; species Cygnus olor. The sequence continues at coordinate 57,823,056 of NC_049170.1, forward strand.
AGCTTCATACTCCTGGGGTTTATGGAAATCACAAAGCATCTCATTCAGATGAAGAGGCTGAAGCTATAAGCAGTGCAATTAATATCTTCAATTTCTGCCTTCAGCATGAAAAGAAGCTCAAAAGCTTTTTGAATCTGAATCCCAAATGCTATCTAATAGTCCGCATCTGGCTTATGCTGTTTATGAGAAACAACATTTCTTGGTATCAGTGGTGCATTCAGTGGCATACTAACCTTCTTACCTAGCAAGGTGAGGGCAGCGCTGGCAGGAGGACATGGGAAAGTAGCTTGGCTGGTTCATCTGAACAAAAGGGTTGCATCTCAAATGTATTGTAAAACCTGGAGACAGAAATGCCCATACCTCCTGACAGTACACAACCATTGAATACGTGTTTTCACATACTGTACGCACATCACTAATAGGAATAATGAAAGCTCAGGAAAGAGGACACTGACAGTTCTTTCTTTGCTAGAGCTGAAGAGCTGAGACTTGATCAGCTATTCCAAGGTAAAGAGAAAAGCAGATTATTCTCTCACATTAGTACTTTATCTCACAATGTTTGAGAAGTGCCCAGAGCATATAACATCCATGTTGGTATACCAGAGGAATGTTGTACAGAGAGCAGAAGGGTTTTGCTCTGAAAATTACTGCAGCAGAGCCTGAAACACTTTTTCATAACTCATTGACTTTACCATAAAAACATCCTTCCTTCCCACAGTGCCTATTTCCGTAAAGGGGCCAGTATTTCAGCAGAGAAATGGAGAATAAAATAGTCTTGTATAAATACTGGTTTGTTCCAGTTAGGTAGCTGAAATGACAAAGGAATTCGAATCACATTTTAGGCAGGGATTTGGAAAGTGAGTGGTGCTAGCATATTGTTTAAAGAGCCTACTGGATAAAGTCCTTAGCAGTCTGCATTTATTCAAGTGTAGCCCCTGTTTGAGTAGGAGGTTGGATGAGGTCAGCTCCCAAGATCTTTTCCAACCTGAATTATTTCATGTTTTGAGGAAGTCACGGCAACATACAGGTGGCTGAAAAATGTCAAACAGCCCATCGTAATGGATTGTCTGGGCTCAACCCAAGCAGTATTCTGTACCTCCTACAGATTTCCTTCTTTTCTGACTGAGTTTTTAACTGGTAATTTATGTTTTGCTTATTCTATTGTAACCACAACTGTAAAAACTAAAGGGAGAAAGGGAGGTAGAAGAAAACAACTTAGACCCTCTTGCTGATAATGAAAAATACAGATGCTTTATTACAGTGCTGTGAAATGGTCTCTCTCCACCAGAATGGTGCATGACGGTAAACCAAGCATGATTAAGAAAGCTGCTAAAAGACACAGGCTGCTTAATATTCTTGCACAGTCTACGTAAGACAAATGTTTTCCCAATTCAGCACTTTTAAATATAATAAAACAAAAGAGAGAGAGAGAGAGAGAGATTTGTCAGAATAAACGTCTTTCCTTGAACACCAGAAAGAAATCCAGAAATAAATTTAAAAAAAAAGTTTGTTGGTCAAAAGGAGGGCAGGACATGATTTCTTTTTGTGATTGATTCAAGCTCAATGAAAATATTCTTTTAGTCAGCGATAAATTTTCTCTTGCTATTATAGAAAAAACACCTGTGCTGCCAAGTTCTGATCAGAGGTGTGTCTTGTCTGAGCAGTCATAGTACTGCAATACATGAAGGGCTACTGAACAATGAGTGCTCATACTGTTATTCTAGGATGTGCAACTACAAAGCAGATGAAAGACTACCTAGGGAGCACCTAACAAACTCTTGCTTATGGCTATGAATGATAATGAAGGCTCTTTTTTTGTTATTTTTGTGAATTTTTACACTTAGACCAGACTATTTTTTTTATTTACATTGTGTAGATAGCTAAATCCCAGCTGAAGGTAATCACTGTAAGCTTTACGCCTCATACTTGTTTTCTGAAAACACTCAAGATAGCCCAATCAGTAAGACTAGGTTTCTATTGCTTTGTCACTGGTACAAAGAGGATGTGAAATAGGACCTTAATAGCCTGGTAACCTACAGGTGCAGGTATTACGCATCATGCCAGGTATTGAATACTGAGCTGCAGAATGTCACTGTTAAGCCAGCCTGCCCAAGGCTATCATCCTGTAATGTGTATACACAGCAGACAAACCTGTTATTTCTTAATAATTTAGATGGTTTTCCAAAACAGAAGAAAATATAAGTTGCTAACTACATTAACAACAATTGTGTCCACAACTAAAAAAAGGCAAATTGTCTTTTCTTGAGGTAGTTGCCCATTTTGGTTGACAGCACAGAGGGAGAGGAAATGACTGGCATTGCATCCACCTGAGACTAGCTCCCCAGCCTTTCTTACCAGGTACTTGATGCTGAGTCATCTTAATTACGACCTTCAGAGCAAGGTTTGAAATCCAGCCTTAAATCTGCACCTGGTTTTCTTAACTGCTAGCCCTGTGCAGATAATGACCATGATTCTAAGTTTTCCTTTCCCACCTTTAAAAATTCATTGCCTATTTTCTCACACTCTTTCACATTCACTTTGATAAGCAATAAAAGAATTACGCTAGTTAGCCATACAGTTTTACATCAAGAGGGTTTATAATCTTTGGAAAAAAGGGCGGGCCACTGAGGAGGACTACAAGGATGTAGTGAGGCTGTGCAGGGAGAAAATTAGAAAGGCCAAAGCTCATCTGGAGCTCAACCTGGCTACTGCCGTTAAAGACAACAAAAAATCCTTTTACAAATATATCAACGCAAAATGGAGGACTAAGGATAATCTCCATCCTTTACTGGATGCGAGGGGAAACCTAGTTACTAAGGATGAGGAAAAGGCTGAGGTGCTTAATGCCGCCTTTGCCTCAGTCTTTAGCGGCAATACCGGTTGTTCTCTGGACACCCAGTGCCCTGAGCTGGTGGAAGGGGATGGGGAGCAGGATGTGGCCTTCGCTATTCATGAGGAAATGGTTGGCGACCTGCTACGGAGCTTGGATGTGCGCAAGTCGATGGGGCCGGATGGGATGCACCCGAGGGTACTGAAAGAACTGGCAGAGGAGCTGGCCGAGCCGCTTTCCATCATTTATCAGAAGTCCTGGCTATCGAGGGAGGTCCCAGTTGACTGGCGGCTAGCCAATGTGACGCCCATCTATAAGAAGGGCTGGAGGGCAGACCCGGGGAACTATAGGCCTGTCAGTTTGACCTCAGTGCCAGGAAAGCTCATGGAGCAGATTATCTTGAGTGTCATCACGCAGCACTTGCAGGGCAAGCAGGCAATCAGGCCCAGTCAGCATGGGTTTATGAAAGGCAGGTCCTGCTTGATGAACCTGATCTCCTTCTATGACAAAGTGACGCGCTTGGTGGATGAGGGAAAGGCTGTGGATGTGGTTTACCTTGACCTCAGTAAGGCTTTTGACACCGTTCCCCACAACATTCTCCTCAAGAAACTGGCTGCTCGGGGCTTGGACTGGCGTACGCTTCGCTGGGTTAGAAACTGGCTGGATAGCCGGGCCCAGAGAGTTGTGGTGAATGGAGTCAAATCTGGTTGGAGGCTGGTCACTAGTGGTGTCCCCCAGGGCTCGGTACTGGGGCCGGTCCTCTTTAATATCTTTATCAATGATCTGGATGAGGGCGTCCAGTGCACCCTCAGTAAGTTTGCAGATGACACCAAGCTAAGTGCGTGTGTCGATCTGCTCGAGGGCAGGAAGGCTCTGCAGGAGGATCTGGATAGGCTGGAGCGATGGGCTGAGGTCAACTGTATGAAGTTCAACAAGGCCAAGTGCCGGGTCCTGCACCTGGGGCGCAACAACCCCAAGCAGAGCTACAGGCTGGCAGATGAGTGGCTGGAAAGCTGCCTGGCCAAGAAGGACCTGGGAGTATTGGTTGATAGTCGGCTGAATATGAGCCAGCAGTGTGCTCAGGTGGCCAAGAAGGCCAACAGCATCCTGGCCTGTATAAGCAGTGTGGCCAGCAGGTCTAGGGAAGTGATTGTCCCCCTGTACTCGGCTCTGGTGAGGCCGCGCCTCGAGTACTGTGTTCAGTTTTGGGCCCCTCGCTACAGGAAGGACATGGACGTGCTCGAGCGAGTCCAGAGAAGGACGACCAAGCTGGTGAGGGGTCTGGAGAACAGGTCTTACGAGGAGCGGCTGAGGGAGCTGGGGTTGTTCAGCCTGGAGAAGAGGAGGCTCAGGGGCGACCTTATCGCTCTCTACAGTTACCTTAAAGGAGGCTGTAGCGAGGTGGGGGTTGGTCTGTTCTCCCACGTGCCTGGTGGCAGGACGAGGGGGAATGGGCGAAAGTTGCGACAGGGGAGTTTTAGGTTGGATGTTAGGAAGTACTTCTTTACCGAAAGGGTTATTAAGCATTGGAACGGGCTGCCCAGGGAGGTGGTGGAGTCACCATCCCTGGAGGTCTTTAAAAGATGTTTAGATGTAGAGCTTAGCGATATGGTTTAGTGGAGTACTTAGTGTTAGGTCAGAGGTCGGACTCGATGATCTTGAGGTCTCTTCCAACCTAGAAATCTGTGTCTGTGTCTGTGTCTGTTTCACGCTTTCTGGTACAGTTCCTAAAATACTATTGGTTTCAGTCTATAAACAAGATATTTACCAGTCCTCTTATTTGAGCCAAGTCATCTATCCTATCTCCCTGCTTTTATCCTTCTTATGTATCCTCCTAATAGATCTTTAGAAATCGTTCTTTTAAAGTAAGCCTTTTTTTTTTTTTTCCTAGACAGAGAGCTAAAATATTAATGTTTAACAAATGTATTGACAGATTTATTATATTTTTCCCTAGGTGGAAATTTTGATAAGTAAATGAACAAAACTGTCAGGTTCCATGTTCTGCATGCTATGAAATGCAATAGGATCAGTGATGGGAACACTCAAAAAAGAAAAAAAAGTAATGAAGAGGAAAATGGAAGTCCTTTGCAATAAATATTCAAGGAAAAATAGTGAAAACCATACCAGGGATTCATCTGTGAAGTGAAGATCAGAACTTTAGCATCTCTAGAATACATGCTTCCCAGAAATGCTGAACATTTATACTTTTTTTGCAGGTCTATGAGAAAAGAACAGAGAACAAAAGAGGAGAAAAGAGAAATTAACGACTATTATTATAAAGTGTCCCATTTACCCTCCCCTCTCCCCTCTTCTTCCCCAGCTAGGAAACATATTTTTTATATGGAAATGACCATGTTATCATGTTTTATATCATATAAAAAATGAAGATTTCAAAGATAGCATTAAAAATAATTTAACCTAAAGAAATCCAAGAGTTAATTTACAGCTAGTTGCCAATTTACAAGCCACTGAAGTGTGATGAAGCTGAGCGTTCTTCTTTAAACACTTTCATAATTAAACATCTGACTAATTTAAATATCAAAACTGTTTTCTCATAATACCGTTATCTCAGGAAAATATAGGTGTGGCAAATTCATATTGGCTTAAAATATTTGAGACCTGTTTTAGCATTAAAGCCCACTGAAATTAGTGGAAAGTTTCTGGTTACTTCTCTCATACCATTCTGCCTGTAAGGTCAGTAACTGTCTGAGCTTTCTGAGAATGGATCAACACCAAATGTACAGTATTTAAGAGCAGTCTTTTGTTATATACGTATAGCTGTATTGTTCTTCATTATTTGCGTATCATCTTGCTAAGACAAGACAATGACAAATTTCATTTTTGTTTTCTGTTTGTCTCCCTTCCTTCCAAAGTTCAGGATAAAATTCACAAGTACAATAAAACACTGGTACAAGTTGCCAGAGAAGCTCTGGTATCTTCATCCTTGGAGGTATTAAAAAAAAAAAAAAAAAAAAAGGACAAAATCCTAAGCAATTTGCTCTAGTTAATCTTACGCTGAGCAAGGGGAGAAATGGACTAGATAACATTGGACAGATATCACTTCCAACTTCAATTATTCTATGATTCTTTGAAATACTTTTCATAATATGGAAAATGTATACCTGATCAGTTAAATACCTTATTTTTATAAACTTAAATTCTAAGCCTACTGGTTTATTCTATATTTTTATGCTATTAGGAAGTAGTTTTATTTATGATCCTTGGCATATTTTGAACAGCATCTTGCAATTTTGATAATCTTACTCATTAGCTCTTAATTAATTTTGCATTAATATACTACAGTCTATGTGGTTTTTAAACTGCAGACACTTGCATATCCTTTCATACATTTCTTACACCTGTCCCAGTACAGGCAGATAAGTCATGCCCTGACTGCTTTTTGGAAGACCTATGTACAAGAATGGTTCACCCATATCTTCCAATGCATACTCAGAAACAGAGGAGCACGAAGACAAATAATTCTAGAAATTGTGAGCTGCAGGGTTTTGCTTTGTTTTGTTTTTTCCTCGTGTGAGAAACACTCCATAGCCAATAACTTAGGCTCAGGCGAGGATCTCAGTGAAGTAGTAATTTATTCGCGATTGCAATGGCGGGCGCCCCACAAGCAGGAGAGCGCACCTACTAGTTCCAAAATACAGTTTATATACTTTTTGATGACAGGACCCTCCCCTGTTTCCCCACTGGAGTGGGTAATCCAGGTTCACAATCTATCTGATGCTTCACAGACAATGCCTGGCCTTCAGTTGCCGGCCTGTTTTTGAGGTGGTAATGTTTTCTCCCCTTATCTGGCTTGACTTAACATAGTGATTTTTACCTGGTTGCTCTAAGGAGTCTGGTTGTCTGCATTTACGAGGTCACCTGCTGAGCTTTCTTATCACTGTAAGCATATCTCAATACCACATTCCTTCCTTCTAAACAATGTAACACTGCAAAAACAACATTTCTATTCCCACAATTCCCCCCTTTTCTCTTTTTATAATTTGTTGATTTTTGCAAAATTTTTCTCTAAGGTGTAATTTGGTAGATGTCTTCCTCTTCTTCACTTTCTTTGCTTTCCATTTCCTCTAATATCATCATCTTATCTGAGTAGGGTGGTGGATCCATGGTCATTTGTTTCAAAAGTGCAGTTTCAATTAACCGCTGGACAAGTCCCCTTACACAGGGGATAATGCAACAACCAATGGCTGTCAAAACTCCTGCTACTACAATCAAGGATGTAGATATGGACACTACCATCCCTTTCCATTTACCAAACCAAGATTCCAACCATCCTGTGATGGAAGTGTCTGCTCCTGAGTTTTCTGCCAATTCATTGGCAAGGGTGGTAAGCCCTTGCCATGCTCTAGTTACTGTGCAATCCGGGGCAGTATTGTGAGGGATAAAAGTACAACAACGGTTGCCCAGCATCACACACACACCACCTTTCTCCGCAAGAATCATATCTAATGCTATTCTGTTTTCCCAAGCCATTTTGCTGGTGGCATCTAGTTGTTCAGCGATTCCTCTTATCGCATCTCTTGTATAGTTTATGAATCTCTGCTGATTATAATAGATATAATTAATCCAATCCACATTTTTATTAATTGTTACCCACCAGAACAGTGACTCAAACCCTGCAGCAATTTGATTCCTGGCTTTATGTTCATCAGGAACTCCTCTAGGCACCCCTATAGAATCTATGTATACTCTATCATCAAATGATATTCCTAAGCCTCTTTTACTTCTTCTGGGTATTTGTGATGTTTCTCTTTCAAATGCCAGGGTGAAGGGTATAGCTAATTGAACAAGTGCACAAGTGCCTCCCCAGTTAGATGGTAGGGTGGACCGTAAGATCTTCCTTCCACAGTACCACCAGAGATCTGCCCTGGGGATCTCAAGTCTTGAGCAGTTTCCCATCAAGTCCTTGGTAGCATTCAAGGTCCTCGTGCACAAAGCAAATTCTCCCAGATGACGGGTAGCACTCACACCCTGCCGTGAGAGGCAAGCTGTATGGTTACCTATAGCTGTAGAGAATGCAGGGGGAACCCTGATATTGCTATCACGCAAGGAAGGGAACAGCAAAGAGAGAGACTTACAGGCCTCATTTCCCCAGGCAGTCTTTTCTTGGTACAATGCAATCATACATCGCATCCCCTGGGAATCCTTGGTCCACCTCAATGGGCAGGGCACTATCTGGGCAATCAGTCGTCCCGAGGCACAAGCATAGCAATTGCTATGGTTGAGACTCTGGACAGTGTATTTGACCCATTCTATCCAGGCATTCACATCCCCATACCCTGTTTCAATCTCAAATGTTTGCCTAAGATCTTTTATTTCTTTAACTGTGACAACTGCCGCATTTCGAAGAGGTTCTCCTGTTTTCTCTCCTGTTTTCTCCTTGAGTTTCTCTCTTTCTCTGATGGCAAGAGAATATCGTTCCCTTACAACTATTCTCAATCTGGCTGTTGGGTCTCGCCCAGTTACATCTGCTCCGAGACCATAAGTATGGTTTGTGAGGTAATCAGCCTGACTAATTGTTATAGTTATTGGATTACATTGTAGATGCTGACAATTGGGCTGAACAGTTCCTTTAAATATGTTAATGTGTTTCTTTAACCTCATGAAGTAAACACTTGAGGTGGGTGTATGTGACCACCCTTTATGATTGGTCGTCCACCATACATCAGTCCATGCTGGGCAAGGGGGTCCTTCAAACATACTGCTAGTCTTAGGTTCAGGACAGAGATATTTGTGCTCTTTGCTCAATTGTCGTTGAGCATTTAAATCTCCACAAGTTAACACTTCACAAGCATCAAACGTGATGGATTGTGGTTCATAACTCTCTGTCACATTCACCCATATTTTGACAGGGTATCCCGTCTTACTATTATCTGGTCATGCCTTTTTCAAGTTACCAATTGACCAAGGCTTTCTCTGAGGCCTACAATCACTAAAAACAAAATTAATAATTGATTTTTCCCTGTCATTAATTTTAAACCATAGGTTTCCAAATAATTATCAATACAAAGAATAAGATGTACACTACTACTATAACAAACCCCCCTTGGGAGCACTTCAATTCACTGTAGGTCTGTCCTTTCTCTCAATCACAAGTCACACTCATTAGCTACCTGTAAAAATAAAAGGTTAGTTTACAATTGTAGGCTTTTATCCAGCTCAGAGTCCAGTATGAGATTTTTTTCTCTTCGATTTCAGCTTCCAACAAGTCTTCTGTAGGAACAGCTTCCCAGGTACTAGGGTCGACGGATGCCTTCACTCGAGTATAGTGAGTCCAACCTTTTTCCGCAGTTCCTATGGCTGTTTCAGTGGTTAGTAGTACTTGGAAGTGTCCTTCCCATTCAGGCCAGAGTTGATCTTTTCCAGGTCTGAATCAGGACCCAATTTCCCACGGGTCCTGAGAGATGACAAAGAAGAGGACAACCCCAGAATACAGTTCTTAAGAAAACTCTCTTGTTTCGAATTGTGGTATCTCATCCCTTCTGCCCAGATAGGGTAATCCGAACAGCATCTCATACGGTGAAATTCCTATATCGTTTCTTGGTGCTGTTTGAACCTGTAGGAGTGCTAAAGGTAAGCATTTTACCCAAGGAAGTTGGGTTTCTAACACTAATTTAGTTAATTGCTTCTTTAATGTCTGGTTCATTTGCTTTACCTTCCCAGAAGAGGAGGGGTGCCAGGGGGTGTAAAAATCCCACTCAATCTCTAAGGCCTGCATTAACCCTTGCAGTACTTGTGAAGTGAAATGACTTCCTTGATCTGAATCAATGTTTCAGCTATCCCATGTCTAGGGACTATTTGCTCCAGTGATACCTTAGTCACCGTGTTTGCAGTGGCAGATACGGAGGGGAAAGCTTACACCCATCCAGTCACGTGGTCAATTAGGACAAACAAGTACTTAAGTCTTCCTGCTTTAGGTAACTCAGTAAAGTCTACCTGTATACTTTGGAAAGGTCAAATCCCTGGCTCCCGTCCCCCTCTAGGTGAGTTACGGATGACCTTTTTTATTTGCCTTTTGTCATATGGTACATCCTCTGCATATTTGCTTCACTAAAGTGTATATTCCTACACAGACATACTTAGCACAACATCACACATTGCTTGCACCTCCCAATAACTGTCTTGATGTAAAACAGTTAATATTTGCCTCATAGGTGCTTTATTCAGCATTTCTCTCCCATCAGGGGGTATCCATTTTCCCTCAGACTTCGTGGCTCCTGATTCCTTAAAAAAATCTTTCTCTTAAAACGTTTTAGTTTTTTTTTTTTTTCTTAGTTTTCAACAATTCCCTGATTCCTCTCTGGATTTATTCTCTGTTTTCCCTCAGACATTATATGCCTTAAATACCTGACTTCTCTTTCTACATATTGTAATTTATTTTTCAATACTCCCAAGCCCTGCTTTCCCAGAAAGTTGAATAGCTTGTTAGTAGCTTCCTTCACAACTGTTTTCTCCTGTCCTGACAATAAAAGATCATCCACATATTTGTAACAGTAATTCCTCCTTTGGAGGTTATAATTGCTCCAAAATCTGTTCTAGAACGTTGCCCAAATAAATCAGTGGCCCTGTAAACCCCTGAGGTAAAACTGTCCATATGTACTGTTGCTTCCGCCCCCATTTCAGGGTCTTTCCAGTCAGAGGTGAATATATCTTTGCTCTCAGGGCCTGAGAGCACTCCATTAATAACACTGTTATTCCAGTCTAACAATTTACTATTTGAATGCCCAATTTCATCATCAAATCCCTTCCCAACAAGTTAGTCCCTGCCTTGGGTACATACAATAATTGCCCAGAGATCATTTTATCCCCTAGTCTCAGCTTGGTATCCCCCAAAGGTGGCACTGTTATCCCAGTCCCTTCTACCCCCATCACTTTTAGGATTTCATTAGTTAATTGAATCCCTGATACTTTACAGGCCAGTAATGACCTAGCTGCCCCAGTGTATTGGGTTTGATGGCAAGGTTCTGGGGGGGCTGCAGTGGCAGCCCCCACGAGGAGAATCCAGAAACCGCCCCGTGGCAGATAAGGGACAATTTCATCCGGCCCCACAGGGGCCCACCGCTGCCCAGAGACAAGCCATGAGCGACACAGTCCGTGCCTCTGTGAGAGCACATCCACGAAGACAAACAAACAAACAAAAACCTGATGCTCAACAGCAGCTGGGAGAGCAAGGAGTGAGAAACCTCCCCGCAGATACCAAAGTCAGTGCAGAAGTAGGGGGTGGAGGCGCTCCAGGCGCCAGAGCCGAAGCCCCCTGCGGCCTGTGGAGAGGCCCCTGGTGGAGCAGGCCCCCCGTCCCCCCCCCTTCTCGATACTTGGGAAACTGACCAAACACCACAGCAAATACACCAAAACCTCTAGACTGTTACTTAGATAATGCCTACATCCTCTTTCCCTGCTCATCCAGCTTTCCCAACTCATTCAAAAAACAGCTCTGTCAAACACTACATACCACACCTTTAACACCTTCAACAACCCCTTTTAACACTTCTTTTTATCTTTCTCCAGCCTGTACTTTCACCAAAGTCTCAGTCATTGGCCAACCTAATTCCATACCCTTCTCCCTCCAGGATGCTGAAACAACACATCAGTACAACATATTTCATCCCACTTTCCTTCTCTCCTCCTTCTTCCACTCCGGATATTCCTACCTGAAGTGGCCAGCCTGGCCACACTTAAAACATCCCATCAAAGCCTGTCCCTGTGAAGATTCAGGCTGCAACACAGGTAGCTTTCCTTGCCTGCCATTCCTTCATCTCTCTTCCTCTCCTTTCCATCCTGGCCCTGACTCCCCCTGAAGATTTTCTTCCTCTTTCTCCAACCCTCTGCCTGACTACCTGCTACACTGTCAACACCATTAGTTTCACCCTCTGCTTTTCCTTCTCATCTCCCCTCCTGACACACACCTTCAGGGCCTCCTGCAGGAGGGGCCCCAGTGACTGTTCACTACATCCCGCCACCTTCTGGAGCATTTTCTGTGTATCTTGCCAGGCTTTAATCGCAAAATGAACTTTCAAGAGCCCTTGGGATACCGGGTCCTCAGGATTCATCCCCCAGTACTTTCTCATTCTGACCCCAAGTCTCTCATATGATTTCTGTGTTGCACACTATTATTATTCCAGCCAGGATCGGCAAGTGGTTATTTCTGCCCTGCTGGTATTACCCCTGGTCCTGGAGGATGAGCTCTTTCCCATTTTTGTATAGCAGCTCTCCTCCTGATCATTCCCATTTCTTTCCCTGTAAACAACATATTTATATACATAATTCCCCCCCCCCCCCCCCCCCCAAGAGTATAAGTTAGGTCCTAGGAACTGGTCTAATAGTTCAGCTAGCCTGTTGGGGTCCTCAATTAAAGACTTCATCTCCTTAAAACTCCTAACCTCTCTGCTGGTAAGGAGGAGGGGGAGTTCACTTAAGAGGATACACAGTGTTAGTACTGTTAGTATCAGGGAAGGCAAAATTCTCAGTACCTCTTCTACCTTGTTCTAATTCTTGCCAGAGCCTAGAGTACGCTCTTCTCTAGGGACAGTGTTAATTGCAGTCCCTGTCTCCCTTCCTGGAGCGACTGCTGCTGCCACCGGTGCAATATTAGGATTATAGGGAGCATAATTTGGCTCCTCCTCTGAAAAAAAAAAGGAATCTTATTGTTTACACATAAATTTAAAGCCTGAATTTTCATCAGGCCCGTATTTTGGCCAAAATACTGCTGTTTCCTTAATTGGTTCTTTTGTCCAGACTAATACAAAATATTTAACCTTTTTTTTTTTTCTTTTATCATCTCCTCTAATTTTGAGATTATTTTTCCAATTTCTTATAATTCTTCAGGAAGAACTTTTGGTAGGCACTCCCCCAGGGATATCTCCCTGTCCCCTGGAACTCATATTTCCCATTTTTCCTATTCTGGAAAATGGGGGTGTACTGCCAAGCACTTCCCCGTGCAAGGGCTACCGCACACCTATGAGTTTACCAGATTCCCTGGTGTACTTCCAAGCACTTCCCCGTGCAAGGATTACTGTACACCAAATTTCCCTGGTGTGCTGCCAAGCACTTCCCTGTGCAAGGACTACCGCACACCAAATTTCCCTGGTGTACTGCCAAGCACTTCCCTGTGCAAGGGCTTACCATACACCAAATTTCTTGAGACTCTTCCTTTCTCTCCCTTATCTCACGCTTCGTCCGTCTCCGGTCGCGCCCCTCGCGGAGCTACGGAACCGCGGATCAGGACTCCACACTCGCTTCGTACAAAAGTACGTCCCAGTCACACATCACACAGAGTCTCACCCGACCCCCAAGGCAATACTTAATATTTCTTACCTTGGTCTGTGCACAGAGTTACCGGATCAATTCTTAAAACCCGGAGTGCCTACCTTCTTCCCTTCCCCACTACTTCATGGATCCTGCCTCTTTAATCAGTCTCGGGCCCTCTGTCAGCTCTCTGCAGAACCGCCACCATAGATGCACAGGACCGCTGAAATCAGCAGGGCATGCCTTCCTGCTGCTGCGGCGGTGGGGCTCCCCGGTAGGTGACTGGATCCCGGACGAGCCCCCAAATTGTGAGAAACACTCCGTAGCCAATAACTTAGGCTCAGGCGAGGATCTCAGTGAAGTAGTAATTTATTCGCGATTGCAATGGCGGGCGCCCCACAAGCAGGAGAGCGCACCTACTAGTTCCAAAACACAGTTTATATACTTTTTGATGACAGGACCCTCCCCTGTTTCCCCACTGGAGTGGGTAATCCAGGTTCACAATCTATCTGATGCTTCACAGACAATGCCTGGCCTTCAGTTGCCGGCCTGTTTTTGAGGTGGTAATGTTTTCTCCCCTTATCTGGCTTGACTTAACATAGTGATTTTTACCTGGTTGCTCTAAGGAGTCTGGTTGTCTGCATTTACGAGGTCACCTGCTGAGCTTTCTTATCACTGTAAGCATATCTCAATACCACATTCCTTCCTTCTAAACAATGTAACACTGCAAAAACAACATTTCTATTCCCACACTCGGTAATGTGAAATTAAACCCTCTTTTACTTCTCTTCTGTCTCCAAATCTTAAGCACAGGGGTAGTATCAAGCTTTCTGTGCAATGGGATCAGGGTTCCTTTGTTCCTTTGTTCCACTCCTATGGAGACACCACCGCGTACTTGGTCTGATCCATGGGTAAATTGCACACCTGACCTTATCTACTGCTGTATAAAGAGTCAGTTCCAAATTATGCATCACTTGAAATCCACTTCAATTATCAAAACAGGTTTTTGTCAGTACATGGCTCATGTATAATCTATGTTCTGGACCTCTGCAGAAGATTTAACTCATTCAGAGATCTGGAATACTTCAAACAGTTTGCATCTTATCTCCTGTTTGTACCTCTAAACAAGAATTTTACTGTCTTCCACTTCAGAGTCATTCAGATGTAGCAAGAACTGCCCACACAACAGCACGTTTTTTACAGCAAACATGCAATTGCTGATAAGCAGTGCAGGAAAATAATATGACATGTAAAGGAACATTAGAGTACACTGTATTATTACCCATCTGTACGATTTATTTGACCAATGTATCAGCCCTCAAGGGTCTGGAAGCTTTGAAACGCGCTTGCAACAAAAATAACAACTAACATAATGTACATGCTTCGTTAGTTTGGGTATGTGTCATTTTAGCAAAGCAGGAGGAAAATCAAAATCAGCAAGGGGTAGGTATTTGAAGTAATAAATCTATTTTTTTTCAGACCAGGTATGGAACTTTCCTGTGCTTGGAAGACAGCTCATACCTTAAAATCAACAAACATGAATTTCATGTAAGTTTGGAGCAGAAGTTCAATTTCTATTAAAGACTTTCACATATTTACCTTTCTTTATAAGTGTATGTCATACAGATTGCACCAGTGAAATGACTCTGCTGATAGCGATATAAGAAGGTACTGGTGGTATCCTGATTCTTTGTCTTATCTTTTTCTTTAAGCATTTAAGTTTGCTAATGTTCAGAATGATTAACAAAGCTGATTTTTTTTATTTTTTTTTTGAAGCAACCTAGTAGTGGTGCCAGGAGTGAGACTGTGTGGTCAATTCAGTTATGTAAAGAAAATCTTCTCAGTAGGCTTTTTTTTTTATTATTATTTATTTGATTGCTTCAAGTTAGTTTAGATAAAGTTGCTAAATAAAATAAGGAAAAAATATTCAAGAATCTTAATTTCTACTTTACACAGAAAGTTAGAAAAGTAAGAGTTAGTAGGTCTAATCAAGTTTCAACTGGTATATACCTCTTTTGAAAATTAGATATCTATTCTTCGGTCATTTAAATACTTTAGAAAACTGCCCCCCAAATATATATCAAAATGACTGTCAAGAATGCCTGAGTGTTAGATGCAATTTATGTAATGTTCTTTTTCATTATTATTATTATTTTTTAATAAGCTATGATAAACTGAAAATCTTGGACAGTGTCACTTTATAACTGTCTTTCAAAGTAAGACTGTCTTTTGGTCCCATTTCATGTATATGGCTTTGGGAAAACTTAATGGAAATACAATAATGCTATTCACAGATATTATTTATTTAAGAATTAGAGGCATATGTAATTGCGAATGTAATTTCAAAAAAGCTGTCATAAACATTTGATTCCTCCATAAAGTAAATAATACTTGAAACCATACAACAAGATGCACATTAGATTTTCTACTTCTTGCTGCTTTAGGGAACTACTTTAAATACAGAATATGTACCTTGACGGGGTTGTTTAGGTGTTTTGGACTTTTTTTTCCCCCTTTGGGCCAGTTCCTAGTTTCAGAAACAGTTTCTATGTATTATAAGCACAGGAAAAACAAACTCACAATTCCACCAGAGATGTAGGCAGGTTATTAATGGCTGGGAACTAAATTCCAAGTCAAACAGTACCATATTTTTTCCTTTTCTCAAATGCTATTTTCATATACTTCAGCAAAGTAATTACACTTTTCTGTTCACAAGTAAGCATATTTATCACAGGAATGACGACATTGCAAGAAACCTAAAGTCACTGCATTTAAACTTAAGTTGCTTGCTGTCTATTTTTCACTGGAAAATGCTTGACAAAAAGTTTACCAAAAATTCTACTCCACTAAAAGAAAATATCAACATGAGGAAATAACAAAGTTATGAAGGGCTAGTCTCAGTCCTTCTCCCTTTTTATTATCTGTGCTCTCCATGATGACAGCTGCAGGAAGGCAAGCTAAATGAGAGGAAGGTAGTCCTGTAGAGGGTTCACAAATGTTCAGGGAGAAAAAAGTTCAATTTCTTTCTTTCGTTACTGATTCTTACAAGCTATGGGACTGACTATACGGGATCCTCCAAAGTAATACAGCTCCAGCTGACACTGAAGATAGATCCATAGATTTGAGCTTGGCTTGAGTTCACAGCTACAAAGACCTCACTGTGTATGACTAAGCATAAACTCCGTTGAAGATCTGGGCCTGAACCACATAACAACATGAAACCAGTGGACCTCTATGAAGAAGCACTAATTCAGCTATTGTCCTGGTTTCAGTTAGGACAGAGTTAATTTTCCTCCTAGTAGCTGGTAGGGTGCTGTGTTTTGGATTAGGATGAGAAGAGCGCTGATAACATGCTGATGTTTTAATTATTGTAGAGCAGTGCTTACACCAAGCCAAGGACTTTCCAGCTTCTCGCTTTGTCCTGCTAGCGGGCAGGCTGGGGGTGCAGCAGGAGCTGGGAGGGGACAGACCCAGGACAGCTGATCCAAACTGGCCAAAGGGGTATTCCATACCATCTGATGTCATGCTGAACAATATATAGGGGTGGCTAGCTGGGGTGGGGGGGCCGGCTTCTCGGGGATAGGCTGGGCATCTGTCAACGGGTGGTGAGCAATTGCATCACTTGTTTTGTACACATTATTATTAGTAATACTATTATTATTATTATTATTATTATTATTGTTATTAGTATTTTCCTGTCTTAATAAACTGTCTTTATCTCAACTCACAGGCTTCGCTTTCCCGTTTCTCTCCCCCATCCCGGAGAGGGAGGGGGGAGGGTGAGCGAACGGCTGTGTGGTCTTTAGCTGGCGGCCGGGTTAAACCACAACAGCTATGAACACCAAAGTGTGGGTTCACATTCTGATTTTGGCTAGAGGGGGAAAAACATGCTTAAAACAGAACAAAACAAAACAAACAAAAAATGTTTATCTCCTTACAATGTTTTGATTAGCTTGAATTTTTAACCGAATGTTAAGAACATTTTCAACAGTGATTTTCTTATGGTTCTGACTCACTGCTCTGCTGAACAGAAATGCAGAATTCAAGGACCAGTGCTTATTCAGAGACTTCTTGTCACTACCTGTTGCTTGTTCATATTAAAAGTGGTGTTAATTACTGGGAGAACACTAAAATGAATTGATATTTGGTGTCCTGTTTTAATGCAAATCACCACAATATCCATTCAATAGTCAAAATTACAGCAACAGTCCTATCCTGGCCTTACAGCTATTGCTGTCAATGATAGTGCATTCTCCATTCTCTTAGTACTTGAAGAAAAAGACCAAAGAAAATAAGGCCTTTCTGACTAAAGTCAGACTTTTATATCTCACCTGCTGTATGTCATCCAAAGAGCTGCTGGGTAGGTTAAGAAGATCCTCAGATAATCTCAAGCATCGCTGGTTTAATTTGCCTTAAATTATCCTAGGCTTTATCTTTTCCTATATTACAATGAATGAAGAATTGTGTCGAGTGCATTCAGACATTATTTTTTTTTGCCAGTCTCCTGTTGATAATTTCAGGTGAGGTGTGAGGATGTCAAATGTAGCTAGAATAGCATGCTCTTTGTTGTTCTTTTCAACTCCACCAAGATATTTTACTGTTCAGAAAATTGCCTCTTGTTAAAATTTGAAACCAAAATGTCTTTGTTGAAATGATGTCAGTTTATCTGCATAATGCAGAGTTCTAAAATACTGGAAGTTTTGAGATCATCAAAGAGAGGCTGGGGTAGACCTCATCTTGTGGTCTTGAAGATGATCAGAATTTACTAAAATAAAAATGAGATAGAGGGAGTATGTTCCAATTACAAATGCTACCGCTACTTTGTAAAGGAGTTTTAAAAATTCCTCATGTCCCCATTCCTGCAAACATTCGTGTACATGAGCAGACTTTAAATTAATCTTCAGGTTAAATCCGTGTATAATGCTAATAGGGTTGAGGATGGTCATCTCTGCATACATGCTTGTGGGGTGATGTAGATGCACTTTAAGATTAGTCATGATCAACTTTATTCCCTGCAGGTGAGGCCCTTACAGTGCCTGTGACATGAGGGCAGACCCTTCCTCCTGTTTCAATATACAGGGGTGTCCTATTGCCATACACAAGACTCAATCACCAAAATCCTGTGTTAGCCTTCAGGTTAAGCACTAGTATGTATTCCTGTGAGTTGGACTCATTCATCTCTGTTGCAAACAAAATAGGATAGTTGAAATGCCTCTGTGGCACAGACATAATGAAGGCAGAAAGGTTTCTGGAAAGAAAATCACAAAAAGATTTTAGGGAGAAAATCTGGATGGGTGGAAAAGGTTTGTTTGTTTGTTTGTGTTTCGGGGGGGGAAGATGAGGAACTGATGTTGGTTTTTAACAACCTGTACCTTATCATCAGAGTCAGAGCTTCAGCTCTAGGTCTGCAGCATCTGTTTAAAGCAATCAGAGGACTCAAATTTTTCACAGCATGCTAAATCTGTTGGAGACTTTATAGGAGCAATTTTTCATGACCAACTGGTAAGACAAGCACCTTGCACTCATATTTTGGGAGTACAGGATTAAACAGCCTCACTTTTTTATAGTTCCCTAAAGCAATATAAAACAGGTATGGTGCTTGCTTTCTGTGCCTGCTGATCCAGGATAAGCACCCATTCTGCCATGCAGCTCCTGTTTCATGTTGCTTATTCCTGAGAAGCATCATACTTGGTTCTTCCCATTTTCAGGGAGTTTGCCCTTCTACCTAGATCTTACCTTCCTACAGATCTGTTCTTCCGAATTGCGACCTCCAAAGTCTGAAGGTGAAGTCTGTGAAATGCATCATTGCCTCATAAACAAACAAACAAAACAAAAAAAACTTTTTTTTTTTTAAAAAAGGATATCAACAGACCCAACTCAAATCCTATCATATCATTTAGCTAATTTAAAGGCTAGAAATTATAATGTACAGAAAAAACACATTTTGAAAAAAAAATATCTGAATACTCTCTGTTCATTCTCTCACATGGGCACAAGGTACTGAATGCTTTGTTCTCTGTAAATAGATGTTTATACATTTGAACAGTCTTACTAAGATGGCCACTTAAAGTTAACTGCCAGTGCTTTCCTGGTACTTTACTTGTACAGTGATGGGATTCTCAGCCATTTGCAGATACAAAAGGTCAAAACACTTTCCTTTTTTTTAGATTTTTTTTGTCTTGGTAATTTTTCATGAGGAAGGAAAACTACAGAAAGTTCAAACCTAAAATATTTTGATTAGACGTCAAAATATTTTGACAGGGAAAAAGCTTTTATAGTACTTCATAGTAACTGTACTTTTGGTGTTTCGTGCTCCTGTCTTACCTACTGCTTAAGTTATTTCTCCATCAAAAATTTCACTGGAGAGGAAAAGCAATGCATAAGAAGTGATTCTTCTTAGTATCATCTTGGCTGGGGGGTGGGGGGGGGAGAGAGATATAAGTTAGGTAAATAATATGTATTGTAATTGATTATGGCAGACTTTCCAAATAGAAAATATTTTACCTTTAGGACATAGATTCATAAGCTCCCAAGAGATTTGTGAGGAAACAGTTTTGTTTTGTGGAGAGGAAGAATGTGCTGACTAGCCATACTTGCAAAATGCCTACACAGTACATGTACAACACAAGACATAGTAATCTATTGATTGCTATCTTGGCCTTTTGCACCAGGTTAAATGCCCTCGTTTAAAAATATTCCGGGATCATTGAAATAAAAACTGTCAGAGCTGTCAAAGTTTCAAAATGCTTCCACTGAAACATCTTATTGTAGAACTGGCTTGTTTGGGCAGACATAAGGATTTTAGGGGACCGCCTCTGTTTTATTTAACTGATTGTGACTAGCTGTGGCTGCAGCCACCCATCGTATAATAAAAGGTTTATGTTATTCTTGCAGCTTGGACACATACTTGGAGAGGAAGAAAAAGGTTTTGCCTTCTCAGGTGCTTCACAGGCCAGTGACCTTTATAAATGACAGCAAGTCTTTGCTGAATGAAAGATGAAGGAAAAGAGGAAAACATTAAGATATTTTGTCCTACTTTTTTGTGGCATGTTGAAAACAATCACAGTGCCTATTTGTCATGTTCCAGCTTTGTCTCCCTTTTTCAGTAGTGTCTGACAGGCTGAATGAAGGAAGTGTAAGTGAAGATGAATTGGCAAAGGTATCGCTTCTGGTCTGTCTAATTCTGAAGCAGATGAAAAATATATATAATATCAGGATGTTCAAGTGAAGGAAACATTAAGATCAAGGGACTGCAGGGATAAAATAGAAACCCTTCAGGCAATTTTAGGGAACAAATGAATAATATAAATGTATTTCTGATAATTTAAGCTTTTCAGTTACTTCATGCTACTTGTAACATTAATATAGAAAGCAGACTGTTTACAAAGGAAAGGAATGAGCACAGTGAAGAAATACAGAAAGAATAATTTTAAGAACAGAGGAAAATATAAGGAAATTTTCCCCAATAATGATAGTCATTAATGCTGCAGAATTGTTTCCTGGGGGAGCACATGATCCTGTTTTAATTCTTTTAGAACTAGACTGGTGAAAATCTCAGCAGCAGACCACACAGAAAAGTCCTGTCCCGGAAGTGGGATTGATGAGAAGAATTACACAAATTTTCCATGCATGAGTTATATGACTAGAAGTCTAAAAATTGCCTGGTGGTACTGGTAAATGCAGCAAGGTCCACAAAGTTCTGGGCTAGTTTGCATACTGCAAAGAGGTCAGCATTCAGCCAGCTGCCAGTGCTCTGGGGAAGCACCCTCAAGAGCCTGGCTCACCACCTTCCCTCTTTCCATCAAACACAGAGACAAAGCAACATTTCAAGATCTCGTGATGGTGCTTAGCTGGAATCAGGTACTGGGGCTCATGTCCTGACAAGGCAGAAATCACTTCAGTGACCCCAGTCCGGTGCAAGAACAATTTCAATGTGCTACAGTTGTCACAATGTACAATCACTGAGCTACTCATCCTGCTTCCTTTGTGCAGTCCGGTGGCAAGAAAGATACTCAGCCTCACTTGTATGTGCACACAAAAGCACTCCCTGTCTCTCCGTAGATTGAGGTAAAAGACAGAGACATATCATTCCATGAAGAATAATACAATCAGATTTATGCTCTCCAGACAATATACTATAGGCAGATTGTAAACAAGTGAAGATGGGCAGTTCATAAAGCTACTCCATACACTGAAAGACCTGTTTTATGGAAAAGAGTTTATCTTCCCCTGAGTGTTGATGAAAATTTCATAGGTGGCTTCAGTAGGAGAGAAGGTTGATCTTTAGATAACAAATCGCATAAAGGGAATTAAAATTCTGATTTAATTCAAATCTATTTATACTGTTTTTTTTCTCTTTCAGTTCAGTGGAATTATTCTTGATCAACAACACACGCAAACTAGATCCAAACCTCTGTGTTCTATATCTTGAAAGATTCATATCATACCTCAAAATAAATCTAAAGCTTAAATTTTTTGAGTAATGATTCTGATTCTTTCTCCAAAATGGTTCCTTACGGGGAAAAAAATAAATAAATAAAAAATCTGTTCTTGTTGTTTCTTTATTTTTAATGTTTATATTCAGGTGTTTTTAAAGTTTATTGAAAATAATATATTTTTATTTATATATTTATCTGTTTGTTTGTTTTTGTTTGCCTGTTTTTAGCAAGCAGTAACTTCTGGATATCTGAAACATCCACAGGGATATTTCCAATATAACATTTTTTTGGGGAAAAAAATAATAATAAAATAACTTTTACACAAATCTGAGAAAAACCCAAAATTGATCTGTTTCAGGTAGCTTAAATTTTAAGTTGCATCAGTAGTTTAAAATGTGTTATGAAAACTCATTTTCTGTTTCATCCACTTGTACAGACTAATTGATCTTACCTCATTTCTGCCTTTTTTAAGAACTGAATTTCTGCCACAGTCATTT